>NC_055992.1:149534506-149542006 GCF_018446385.1 Zingiber officinale | reverse complement strand
AATTTTAATTTTTATTATAATATGGAAGATATAATTTAAAGAGAATTAGAATTAAAATATCTCTCTTGTAAAAGATTTACAAAAGATTAAAGAAAGAGATTAGATCTCTTTCCTTATTTGTAGATTGGAGAGATGTTTTATTTTCTCTTTAAAATTATTCACATGTTAATAAAATTAAAATTATAGATATTTCCTTTTATTAACCATGAAGAGATTTTAAAGAGAAATTTTATTTTTAAAAATTTCCGGAAACAAATTAGGAAGTTTTAATTGTTGATTAAAACTTGTCTTCTTTTGTTTTCCAATGATATGGCCGGCCACTTGAAATTGATTTGGGAAATTTTATTTTATTTCTCTCAATTAAATCAAGTCAAGGAAATTAAGGAAAATTTATTGTAATTAAATTTCCTAATTTGCCTAGGCCAAGGAATATAAAAGAAGGGGTGAGGGTGCCTTCATGGGTGACAACCTCTATTGTTTTCTCTCCCTTTTTCCTTGGTGTTGTGGCCGGCCATTACCCTCTCCCTCTCTTCCTCTTGTGGTGGCCGAATACTTCATCTCTCTTGGAGTTCTTGTGGTGGCCGGATACTACTTGGAGAAGAAGAAGAAGAAGGAGAGAAAGTTAGCATCTCTTGGAGCTTGGTTAGTATTTTGATTTTCTTCTTTGGTAAAGTTCTTCCTTTGTGGCCGAACCTTGCTTGGAGGAGAAGAAGGTGGTTGATGGTTTCTCATCTTGGTAGATCGTTGCCCACACAACGCCCGAGGTTAGAAGAGGAATACGGTAGAAGATCAAGAGGTTTTTCTACAAGGTATAATTAGTAATTTTTATTTCCGCATCATGCTAGTTATTTATGGAAATAATACCAAATACAAGAGGCTTATGATCTAGTATTTCGAATATGTTTTTCGATGTTGTGTTCTTTTGTTTTCTTTCTTTTCCTTGTGATTTGATTGTTCTCTTTGGTTAACCTAAAGTTATTTTAGGAAATTAAATATTAGCTTTCTATTAAAGGTTTTGTCTAGTCGGTGGTGGTTGCTCCCATATCCAAGAAGGCCATGTGCCTCGCCACGCCATGGGAACCTTTTATGGAAATTAGTATTTAATGGAATTAATAACTTAAGGAGACTTGGGTCGAACGTGTTAAGTTCCGCAGGAGATCCAAGTTAAAACCTAAAAGAACAAATAGATTAAGTTTTGGATCAAACGTGTTAAGTTCCGCAGGCGATCCAAAATTTAATTTAAAAGAACACATGGTAGCTAGGAAAAGGTTCAGACCTTTGTACAAAATTTTTGTACAGTGGAACCTCTAGGTTTTCCGAGTAGCAACCAACAATTGGTATCAGAGCTAGGGTTTTGCCTCTGTGTATTTGGTATTTAGTTTAATTATGCACATGTCATACATAATTTAGGCAGGATAATAGTAGGATGTGCTAACTTTGTGGATGCAGGATCCAACTATTATGGCTTTTAGTTAATTATGTGTGTGATTGGACCCTTGGACATGTCAAGGGCAATTTATATGTGTGCGCATGATTGTATTAAAATATAGGAGCCGTATTTAGTTTTATTAGGATTTTATTTTGATCTAGATACATGTACATTCCTTTTATGGAATATAGGATCAAAATGTAAAATTCTATTTATGTCATGGATCGAATCTTGCAAAGTGTGGAAACTTCTAAGGACCAGAGGCGCAGGATGCGACAGCTAGACCCGGAGGCGGTGGCCAAATTTGGCAGCAGCTTAGGATGACAACACACGGAGGACAATTAGAGATAAAAGCCATAATAGTTGAAAATTAAATTTTCTATTTATTGCTTTTATATTGTGTGTGCATGTTAGTTTACAAGTTTAAGTAGGCTAGCATAGTTAAAATTCCTCATTTATAAATAACTAAGTGGGAGAGGGATTTTTAAATAAATCCCATAGTCTCCATTACTGGTTTGTAAGTGATGCAAACAAGCTTGCGCGTTGGCTCTGAGTGCCTTCCTCCATAACGGATGAGCTTGTTTGCGGATCACTAGAACAGACTTCCATTTTTGGATGACTATAGGAAGTTAATTAAGAGCGTGTGATCTTCCCCAACGGAAGGGGCATAATCTTATTAATGGACTTAGTGTCAAGTAATGGTATACACTTAGACACATCTAATAGTATCCTCCCTAACGGAGTCACTGCTATTATTTGTGTGACCAAATGATACCAACTATTAATTTTATTTGTCAAAAAGTTAGGTTGACAAAATAATAAAATTAATGGGTTAAAACCCTTCTTTTACAAATGTTGAATTTGTATACGTCCATACTAACGTGGCATACAAAATTCACGGTGTTATGAGGTGTTGGTTAATTTAAAATAGTATTGTTTGAGAATCAATATTATTCTAAATTTAGAGTTCTGACCAAAAGTTATTTGTGATTCTTAGGATGTCTTTCAACCCACTGTCCATCATACTTCAACAGAATAGACTTACTGGACCAAACTACATAGATTGGAAAAGAAACCTGGACATTGTTCTTACTGCTGAAAGCTATAAATATGTACTGACTGAGCAGTGCCCTGATGCACCTATCGTGAATCTACCCAAGAGGAGATTGAATATCATAGGAAATGGGTAAAAGCGGATGAGATGACGCGTGTTACATTTTGGCTTCAATGTCAAATGTATTGCAACATCAAGATTTACCAACAACCTATGATATTATGAACAATCTCAAGGAACTCTTTCGTCATCAAGATAGGCTTCTAGGCAAGAAGCCATGAGAAAGATAATGACAGCCACCATGCAAGAGGGTACTCGTAAGGGATCATATCCTAAAGATGATGGCTTATCCGAACGAGATACAGATCCTTGGAGGAGAAATTGATGGGGAAACCCAGATCGATATGATCCTCCAAACGCTACCTAGAAGTTTTGGGCCCCGAACTATAATATGAATAAGAGGGTTTATTCATTAGCGGAACTACTGACTTCAAGCAGCTGAAGGATTATTTCGTCACAATGCTCAAATTCACTATGTCGAAAATGGTTCTACTTCTAAACCGAAGGAAAGAAGAAGAAGAAACAAGTCGGTTCAAGAAAGAAAGTGAATAAATCTCAGTACGGGATTTAAAGTTGGAATGAAGAAGCCAAGGGCAAGTGCTTCATCTGTAAGCGTAGACATTGAAGGCGGACTGTCCTCGTAGGAACCAAAACAAAGGTATATCTCATACTCTAGTTGTTGAAACATGTTTAGCGGTGTTATCTACCAGAACCTGGTGTGTAGATACGGGATCATGTCTGCAATTCCTTGCAGGGGTTCCAGGAAACCCAACGACTATCCGAAGGAGAAATTACCGTCTACATGGGCAATGCTACTAAGGTGGCAACTGCAATGGGAGACGCCTACTTATCTTTTAGTAGAAATAGGAATTTGGTTTTAAGAAATTATCTTTATGTACCCGCTTTTAGAAAGAATTTAATTTCAGTTTCTAAACTGCTTTTAGATGGATATTCAGTTTTTTAGTAACGATGTAGTTATTAAAAGAAATAAAGTGATTATCCGCTCGTGCATTAGTTGGCAATTTATATACTTTAAATCCAATTTCTTCCACAAAGCAAAACATGAAAATTTATAACTCATCTTCTAATTCTAATAAGAGAAAAGAACCTTCGAAATGAACCAAGCATATCTTTGGCATCTAAGGCTTGGTCATATTAACTTAAGTAGGATTCGAAGGCTTATAGCCGATGGACTTTGTTCATTAGAGTTGGAAAATTTTCCAACTTGTGAATCCCGCTTGGAAGGTAAAATGACCAAGAGGCCGCTCAAGGCCAAGGGGTATAGAGCCAAAGAAGTGTTAGAGTTGGTTCACTCGGATTTGTGTGGTCCTATGTCTGTCCATGCAAGAGGTGGTTTTGAATATTTTGTCTCTTTCATGACGATTATTCAAGATATGGATACATTTACCTAATGCGCCGAAGTCCGAGTGCTTTGATAAGTTCAAAGAATACAAGGTGATGTGGAGAAACGACTAGGTAAAAGTATCAAGACACTACTACGATCGTGGTGGCGAATACCTCTTAGGAGAGTTTAGGAATTACTTATCGAAGGTCGGGATTCAATCCCAATTGTCTGCACTGGAACACCCCAACATAATGTTGTAGCGAACGAAGGAATAGGACTCTTATGGAAATGGTTAGATCGATGATGAGTTATTCAGATTATCAAATTCGTTTTGGGATATGCTCTGGAAACAGCAGATACGTTCCGAACTTAGTACCTTCTAAATCGTTTCTTCTACTCCCATAGAATTGTGGAATGGGCGAAACCCATCTAAGACATATTCGGATTTAGGGTAGTCCAGCACATGTGCTCAAGATGTTGATAAGTTAGAATCTCGACATAAGTTCGCGTGTTTGTAGGATATCCCAAAGGAACGAAGGTGGTTTATTTTATAGTCCTAAGACCAGAGGTCATTGTTAGCACCAATGCCCGCTTTTAGAAGAAGACTATATAATGGATCACAAGCCCAGAGTAAAGTTGTTTTAGAAGAACTTAGAGAGGACATGTCTACTTCAGCACCAACAAGACAAGATGAAGTACCACAAGAGACCGCAACACGTGTCACACATGATACACAACCACGATAGTGCCTCGTCGTAGTGGAGGGTTGTGAGGCAACTGAAGATTCATGTTTTGGGAGAGTCTTCGACTTGATCCCGTAAACATGAACCCGATCCCCATATGACGAAGCACTCCAAGATATAGATGCAAGATCTTGGCAAAAGGCAATGAATTCAAATAGAGTTCATGTACACTAATAAGGTTTGGGAGCTTGTAGAACCACCGATGGTGTAAAAGCCGTTAGATGCAAGTGGATCTACAAAAGGAAAAGAGGGATGACGGAAGGTAGAAACCTTCAAAGCTAGGCTTGTTGCAAAAGGGTACACTCAAAAGAGGGAATCGATTATGAGGAGACCTTTTCACCTAGCCATGCTTAAGTCTATCCGGATACTCTTATCCATTCACTCATATGGATTATGAGATTTGGCAAATGGATGTCAAGACAGTTTTCCTTAATGGAAGTCTTGAAGAGAACATCCATATGAAGCAACCGGAAGGGTTTATTGAAAAGGCAAAGAGCATCTAGTGTGCAAGCTCAATCGGTCCATTTATGGATCAAGCAAGCTTCAAGGTCTTGGAACATCCGTTTAATGAAGTAATCCAGTCATATGGATTTATTCAAAGTCCGGATGAGTCTTGTGTATATAAGAAGTGTAACGGAAACGTGGTGGTATTTCTTGTACTATACGTAGATGATATTTTGTTAATTGGCAACAATGTCAAGGTATTATCGGACGTAAGGGTATGGTTGTCCAAACAATTTGATATGAAGGACTTAGGAGAATGTGCACACATTCTTGGGATCAAAGTTATAAGGGATCAAGAAAAGAATGTTGTGTCTATCCCAAGCTTCATATATAGATACAATCCTTGCTCGCTTTAGCATGCAGGATTCCAAGAAAGGTTTCTTACCTTTTAGACATGGAGTAGCTCTATCTAAAGAGATGTCTCCGAAGACATTAAAGGAGATAGAGGATATGAAGGTAGTTCCTTATGCTTCGACTGTAGGAAGCCTGATGTATGCAATGTTGGGTACGAGACCTGATATCTGTTATGCCATGGGCCTGGTAAGCAGATATCAGAGTAACCTTGGACAAGGACATTGGACTGCTGTAAAGCATATATTGAAGTACCTGAGAAGGACTAGAGATTATATGCTAGTTTACCAAGCAGATGATTTGCTCCCTGTGGGTTACACGGATTCAGATTTCCAATCAGATAGGGACAACAGTAAGTCTATATCAGGCTATGTGTTTACTTTAGGAGGTGGAGCCATTACATGGAGGAGTGTTAAGCAGAAATGCATTTCAGACTCAACCATGGAAGCTGAGTATGTGGCAGCCTCTGAGACAGCCAAAGAAGCTGTATGACTCAGGAACTTCCTAATGGACTTAGATGTGATTCCTGGTTTGCCCAAAATCATCACAATTTATTGTGATAATAGCGGTGCAGTTGTAAACTTGAAGGAACCACGAGCCGATAAGTCGAGTAAACATATAGAGCGCAAGTACCACCTGATACGAGACATCGTCAAGCGAGGAGAAGTTGTCATCGCCAAGATTGCATCAGCAGATAACTTGGCAGATCCTTTCACTAAGGCCCTTCCGGCGAAAGCTTTTGATCGGCATGTGGAGGAATGAGAATCAGATGTATGGTAGAAGATATAGCAGCTTAGTCATTAGTATAAGTGGGAGATAGTTGGAATGTATACTGAAAGCCTAGCTTTGTAAACATTTATTATGAATAAAGAATCACATTGGTCTAATGTCTACATTTGTTTGTAGTTGTTCATTTAATTTATATTGTAGATAACATAGTATGTGGTGTCACATACAGAAGATGATGTTATCAGTACCTTATAAATTATAAACAGTAGCTCACGACCAAAATGGAAAAGGAACAAACCATTAGAAGGTCGTAGTGTAATTAAGTATTAGTTTATCTTGACTATATAATTACACTAGTACACTCAGAGTGTATTGAGTAGGACCATTTGAGGTCGTTTCTTTTATACTGACTTTATAAAGGAACAAAGACCTCGGTTATTATGGAAGTGTGTGCTCTTAATCCTAATATAATAACAAGCACATATATTTGATATTTATTTCTTTAATTTATCAATGGGTGAGATTTAGTTCGTTGAATCAATAAACCCGATAAGTTGGGAAATGGTATTACTTATAGTGTGTGTTGTTGATTATAGAAGGAAACTGTGTCCTAGAGATACTAGGTTGATAATGTCCTCAAGAGGAGCTCATAAAGATTGTCATGTTAAACCCTGCAGGTGGACTTAGTCCGACATGATAATAAGGTTGAGTGGTACTACTCTTGGACTTAGATATTAATTAAATGAGTTGTCAGTAACTCACTTAATTAGTGGACATTCGATATCTTAAACACAGGGAGACTAACACACTCATAATAAGAAGGAGCCCAAAAATGTAATTTGGGATTGGTGCGGTAGTTCAATGATAGTTCTCTAGTGGAATGAATTATCATTGATAAAATTAAGTTGTGTGGTCGGGGCGAACACGGGATGCTTAATTTTATCGGAGACCAAAACCAATTCCTCCTCTCGGTCCCTATCGTAGCCTCTTATTTATAGAGTTCTATACCCACCTATACCCACCTTCTATACCAACCAATAAGGGGTCGGCCAAGCTAGCTTGGGAACCAAGCTAGGGCCGGCCTAGGTTGGGTGGCCGGCCCTAGCTTGAACCCAAGCTAGTAGGGTCGGCCAAAATAAATTAAAAAGAAATTTAATTTTAATTTTTATTATAATGTGGAAGATATAATTTAAAGAGAATTAGAATTAAAATATCTCTCTGTAAAAGATTTAAAAGATTAAAGAAAGAGATTAGATCTCTTTCCTTATTTGTAGATTGAGAGATG
>NC_055992.1:149364506-149524506 GCF_018446385.1 Zingiber officinale | reverse complement strand
TTCTAATTTTGTGATCGTTCTTCTGACAGCAAGTCTTGCCGTTGCCGATTGCAAATCCATGGGAGATTGCTGTAAGTATTTAATTGTTTTGTGCAATTAATATATAATTCCTACATTGGTATCAGAGCATTATGAATTACACTATATCGCTTTACATTTTCTCTTCTCTGAACACGCCGCAACGAGTCAGAAAGGTGACTGTTTGGCTAGAAATCTTTGGAATGAGTTTTTCCTAGAAATCTCCCTATGCTTGATGGTTTCACTGCAAAGGAGCTCCGACGACTGCATCACGGCTGTAGGAGACCAACGGCAGGGTCGCATGTCAGCGATCGAGTTGCCGCCGACATTAGTATCGTTGCTTGGCAGCGCACTGGCCAAAATTGCGACAGGATTTCGATTTCCATCTGAGCCGGGCTTGGGCCATGAGGATATGCCAGCGATCGCATTCCGTGGCTGGAGATGGCATCCTAGCTGGCCGACGATGCGCTGGTGGTCGGGATAGGCAGAACAACCGCCAGCGACCTCGTTGGGCCTTCCCACAAGCATCCGATCACTCTTGACCTGCTCCGGGCCTCCTCTCAAGCATTCGGTCACTCTTGACCTACTCTGGGTCTCCCCGCAAGCATCCAGTCACTCTTGACCTACTCCAGGGCTCTTCTTAACTTCGTTCAAGACCACTCCACATGAAACCTGACCATGGTTCGAAACTGACGGTTCGACGATTTGGAACTGCTGATTCAACAATTCCTGAGGGGTCAACCCTTAACCTTTACCATCTAAGATGATTACAGTTCACGGTTCGGAACTACCGGTTCATGATTCAAAATTACCAGTTCATGGTTAGGAACGACCAGTTCATGGTTCAGATCCGCAGGTTCATGGTTCGTGCATGGTTCATCACAATTTAAGATTATTATATTATTTTTTTAATAAAATTGTAAATTTATAAAATTATTTGATACCATTAGACTTATTAAGAATAATTATATAATAAAAAATATTAATTAGTTATTACTTAATTAATTCATATATAATAAATTATTATAAATTACTTAATTAATAAATATATATTTATTTTTTAAAATTATTAAAAGGAAATATAACAAAAGAAACTAGTTATTAACAATTAATCAACATGTTAAAACATTAATAGCAGTAGTGTAGTTGGTTAGGATGTTTATTTATAATCTAGAATACCTTAGTTTGAATCTCGACACTAACAAATTAATTTTTAAGAAATATATAGAAATTTAAAAAACAAAAACACAAACAGAAATTAAATTGGCGGTTAATCTGGGTTGGAACCATAATCATAAAGGTTGGGTCCAGCTTAGACCTGGCCCGGGGTTGGGTGGCTGGAACCATAACCCTGCCAGGTCAGGTCCAACTTAGACCCGGCTCGGGGTTGGATCTACCCCACATGACATCTATTTTAGATCATGACTATGATATCATTTGTTAGGACTAAAGAATTTACATATTTCTACAATGGTATAATATTGTCCGACCTAATCGTTTTAATTTTTTAGCTCTACCTAAAAGATTTCATGCTAATGGAGCTATCTTCGTCCTTTTAAGTTTTAAATTGATAATTTTTTTCTTGTCTTTCTAATATGAAATTTTGATTGTATTTGTAATATCTACTACTACTACTACTTAGGTTGACTACTCTTACTAATCCAAATGATTTAGCTGAGTAAATTACCAAGGTCAATAGATCACTAAGACACTCCAAAAACTCTATGCATGTGTAAGATGTAAGCCTCCAAAATTGTCAATGGGTTCTGCCAGAGCCTATCTATATGCATGCTCTCTATCAACTAAAAATGCATGCTCTCTGGCTATGCTACCACTAAAAGTGTACAATCTCACACACGACACAACCAAAAATGCATTCCCTCACAACCCTACCTAACCTATATGTGTATCAAAATGCATGTGTGTATATGTGATAGGGTAACCAAAATACTACATGCCCAAAAAAGTGTTGGTTGGTCCTAGAAATATTGTACAAGTTCTCCTGTACAAAAATTTTATACAAGTCCTGAACCTTTCTTAACAACCTATTGTGTTCTTTAGAAATTAAATTCGGAATCACAAACGGAACTTAATATTATTGATTCCAAATTTAACTTATCTGTTCTTAGAGGTTTAGACTTGGATCGCAAACGATATTTAACATTATAGATCCAAATCCACCTATGTTATAAATTTAATTAAATATTTATTTTGAAAATCGGCTCTCAGGTCAAACATGGCGAGACACTTGACCTTCTTGGGTATGGGAACATCCACCACTGCCTCGAAAAAACCTCTTAACGAAATTCAATATTTAATTTCCTTATATAACTCTAGGTTTAATGGGCCAACCGGATATCTGGCAAGAAGTCCAGATAGGTCAACGGGCTGACCGGATATCTGACAAGAAGTCCAGATAGGTTGACGGGCCAACCGAATATCTGACAAGAAGTCCAGATAAGTTGACGGGTCGACCGGATATCTGATAGGAAGTCTAGTTGGGTTTGCAGACTAGACAACTGGTAAACTGGTAAGTAAAAGTAAGTCACTGGAGAAAAATGACTAAGTGAGGGCGCGTCTTAGTTGAGGGGGCAGTAGGCGTCGGTCCAAGTTAGGTCCATTTCGGATTCCTAATCCGAGACCTTGACTAGTTCCGGGTCTTGGGAGGACATAAACTAATTACTACTCATTATTATAATTATGCTAACTTTGTTTTATAGGGTAGATACTTTAATTTTGGACTAACATCTTTTTGTAAGACAAAAGAGCAAAAAGCCTTCGGATGAACAATACCCGAAGGTGCCTTCAAGGCTAATGGAAGGCGCCTTCGCACTATTCATGAAAGGTGCCTTTAAAGCCTTTGGAAGGCACCTTCCGTAGGGTGAACTTTGGACGTCATCACGGATAAGAGCCGGGACGATCGGGATCAGACTTCTCGGGTTGAAGGCGCCTTCAATGGCTATGGAAGGCGCCTTCCAAGCTCTTTATAAGGATGCTCGCCAAAAGCTTCATACACAACACTCATATGAGCTTCTATGCACCCAAACGACTTTTCGACTGCTCCGAGCTTTTGCTGCTGCCTTGCTACAACTCTGCTACACCCGATTGTCGCCGAGAAGCCGACCAAACACCGACCGTGAACCGACCGACTTCAGATATAGTTTCGTAACATTTGTTAATTGCACTTAAATTCTGCGAACGGAAACTGTAGTCTGTTACACTTCTCCGATCTCCTCTCTGTACTCTATTTCCTCTTCCGGAGGTACCGAAAGAGGTTTTTAGTGGATTATTCATCGATAGGTTCGTAGGACCTGGGTCTTGGAGTAGGAGTCGTCGAAGGCTCCGAACCAAGTAAACCGCTTGTGTTCTCTTTGTGACTTTCCGTTTTCTTATTCTTTTTTTCACTGCGCGTACTTGTTTCTTTTAAAATGATAAAACAAGAATTTTAAAAATCATATAATTCATCCCCCTCACCCCCTTCTCACATGTGCCTCGATCCAACACAACAATCCTAATTCTTCTTCCTCTCCAACAAAAATAGCACTTGTTTTGCCTTTTTATATCGTTAGAGCTAACTGAGACCATAAAAAAAGAGGATAAGACTTTTGTTTTTTTTTTTCATCCGTATAGTTGTGTCAAATTGATTGACTATACATGGGTACAATATTTAGAAGTCGAAATTGGGGGCTTCAAAAAATTATTTAATTCCATCTGTTGGAGTATTCATCTTCAATAAATAAGTTTAACAAAAGAATATTATTTTTATTACATTAAGTTAAACCCATCTAATCCTAATTTCTGGACTTGTCCTTGACTATTCGATGTGGTCGGATACCCATAAGTAGGTATCCAAGTAATATCGGGTACCCAACAAATATTGTTTTTTAAAAAATAAAATATTAATGAAATAAATAAGAAGAACTTTACACCCCTAATGAAAGTCAAATAAAAAAAATATTTTTGAAGGATAAAACAAATAGAAAGAGATAAAATCATTTTCATACTGTTATTGATGAATTTCTTGTGAAATAAGAAAAGCAACGTCACGTTGGTTAATAAATTATGTTTAATTTGAATATAATAATGGGTGGTAAGTACCCAATCAGAGTTCGGATAGGAAAAGCCTATCAGAGTCTAACCTGACAACATCAAATTCAAATTTAGGTATTACCCGAATCCAGTACCCGAAACTAACTTTGTAAAACAATTACCTGACTTGATCAGGTCGAGTCAGGTTTTGGGATACCCGAACCCGAATTTCCACTCTCGTAAGCATGAGTCTAATTATTTTAGTCAATTTATTTCAGAGTACTCAATCTATTATTCATTTCAATTTTGAGTATTTTTATTTCATGGTTACGATAAGATAACTAATATTGTTACAAGTAGAGTGTTTATTTGTCCCTTATACTTGTCATTACCACTGCTCTAGCACCGACCCAAATCTATGAAGATCCAAAGTCAACTCAAACCTCATTTTTTTTTGTTTTCTATAACTCATTCACTTAAGTATTTTGGAGACTCATCTAGAAGAAGATGTCTTTTGAATCAGTCTAGTTCCTCTAGATTCTAATCCTTGATCTGTTCTGGACCAAAGATGATTTATAGGTGGGATTCTAGAGATCCCATCTATTAAGATGATTTATAGGTGGGATTCTAGAGATCCCACCTATATAATAGGTGGGATCCATATAACTCTACCTATAAGTGAGTTGGTTCATCCTCTAGACCAGGATCGTAATCCCTGATTCGTTCTTGGATCAGGGGTGGTTCATAGGTAGAATTCTATGGATCCCACTTATACAATAGGTAAGGTCCATACAACCCCACCTATAAGTGAGCTGGTCCATCATCTAAATCCGGACAGCAATCCCTGATCCGTTCTTGGACTAGGGATGGTTCATAGGTGGGATTCTATGGATCTCATCTGTATAATAGGTGGGGTCCATAGAGCCTCATCTATAAATGAGTTGGATAGAGAATATAATCCTTGATCTGTTTCTAGACCAAGGATGGTTTATAGGTTGGATTCTATAGATCTTACCTATATAGCAGGTGGGGTCCATATAACCTCACCTATGAGTGAGATGGTCCATCCTCTGGACCAGGACCGCAATCCCTGATTCGTTCTTGGACCAGAGATGGTTTATAGGTGGAATTCTATGGATCCCATCTGTATAATAGGTGAGGTCCATAGAACCCCACCTATAAGTGAGCTGGTCCATCCTCTGGATCAAGACCGTAATCCCTGATTCATTCTTGAACCAGGGGTGATTTATAGGTGGGATTCTATAGATCCCTTCTATGCAATAGATGGGGTCCATAGAGCCTCATCTATAAATAAGTTGATCTATCTCTGAATCATACTTTGTGGTCTAGAGAATTCGTGCTCCTTTTACACCCAAAGTCAGATTAGGAATTCAATTTGTGATGGTTCGTTTAAACCTTAAAATTTCCAAGGATTCTTTGCCATTGCAATCCTTTTTTCGATGACTTATTTTGTGACAAATCTCGCGGCCAACGGCAGAGCCATGTACAAGCGTACCGAGATCATTTTAATTCCATGCCGGGGGCTTGGACCTTGGCTGGTGCCGAGATTACTTTGGCCTTGGTTGCTGAGGAAAGATTATTGCAGAGAAATTCCTTGAGCATATGTACACAGAACCCAATTCTACTATCAGCCTGAGGCTTTTTTATTTATTTTTCGTAAATACTTGTTTTAGCCTGTAAATTATAATTTCATTGTAGAAAATCTTCCTCACTGCTTTGAATCTAAAATCGTAAGTTAAACCAAAGAGATAGAAAAAAACAAAAGAAGAAAGATTAAAGAGTAGCTAGCATTATATAGTAATACATTAGGCCCTGTTCCATAGGCATCTGCAGATTCAGACAATCCATTCAGAAAATAAAATAAAAAAATAATTAATTAATTAAATAATTAAATCTCCCCGAGGAAATTACAGAGCTGGAAGTGAAGCAGTAACTGAGATACAAGAAATTTTGTCGCCTTCCAAAAGCTTCGATCCCTTTAATTTCCCTTTTGATGAACAAGGCGTTCGGTACTTGGGTTTTGCTCTTTGAACAGAGCATGAATGAATCGAGGAAAGGTTTACGGAACTCGCAGTTAGTATACATATATTTACTGCAGGTAGGAGGACGCAATGTCTTTTGTGTCCGAGGGCATAAAAGCGAGGACCAAAAGCACGAGGAGAAGGCCTAAAGGAAGCAGAAGCAGCATGGAAGGAGGAGGAGGAAGGGGAGGCAGCACCAGCGGGAGTATCAACAGCGACGCAGTGAAGAAGAACAGTATCAGAAAGGACTCCACGCTGAAGCAGGCGGCGGATGGATACGGCGCACTTGTCGAACTGCTTGCCAATCTGCTCCTCATTCTGCTTAATTTGTTGCTTGTCATCTGACTCCTCCCTCTGTTCCAGAGAACAACAGGAAAAGGAGAGCAAATTTAGAGAGATGGGCCTTGGCAAAAGTTGGGGGAAGGGGAAGGAGGGAGGGAGATGATGCTTCGAGGAAGACAGACGGTGGTGCTGCTTTTATTGTGTGATCGGTTGAGAGTCTAAGAAAATTAAGACCAAAAATCAAAAAGGGCGTCTTCAATATTATAAATCTATAAAAGGACATTAAAAAAAAAAAAAGAAAGACAAAAAGACCCATAAGTTATTTTATATTCAAAATATCTCTTATTTGTTATGATATAAAAAAACTATATATTTAATTTAAATTATTATATATAAAATATTATTATATTAACTTATTAAATTATTTAAACTTTATTAAAATTACTTAAGCCGGTCAAGAATTATTTTAAAACAGTAACTTCTAGCTACACATTTAAATTGTACAAATAGTTTAAAATACGCATGAGATATTTTATATCCAAATAGCCTTTATTTTAGTGTTGTTGATGGAGTTTACTGTTTAATCAAAATTACTATACACATACTACTATTAATTAAAAATTTGTAGCTAGCTAGATTACAAACCTTAAATTCTAAATCTTAAAAACTATTATATCAAAATATTTTTTTAATCAAATTTAATAAAAATTATTTAAATTTCATTAAATCATTTTAAAAATTATTATAACCACAGCACAGTTATAAAAGATATTAAAAAATTGTCACACAATTAGCTATTACCTACTATTATTATTATTATAATAATAATAATAATAATAATAATAATAATAAGGAAAGTAAGGAATAATATTGTTGCAGCAGTTATTGAAAATAAAAGTATTTTTTTAGATAAAATATCTGATGGTATATTTTTTTTTTTAAAAAAAGAAATATTTGTTTAACAATTTGTATAATTTGAGGTGTTTTTTGATTTTTTGATCAAGAATTAATGCATGCGTGTTGTGAATCCAAATCTATGGGCGGAAATCCGTACGGTGGATTCCAGTTTTTGGAGCACTTAAGCTTGGATGGTGGTGGTGGCGGTGGGTCATTGGATTGGTGCAGGTTGTTTACTTGTTTTGGCTCGTGGAACAGCAAGTGATTTAAGGTTCTTCTCCCCTGGCGAAATGATCCAATTCACATATCCGCAGCCATCCCTTTCAGATTTAGCAACAGACCAACAGTCACGCCATAGTGATAGAGTAGCATCCGTATTATTCATTCTCTTCTCTATAAATTTTATTTACATTGGAATATTAATTAATTAATTAATTAATAGCTGAAATTCCCTTGATGGCTTTGCATCTGATATACTTTAGTGTGTAAATATTTTTGATTGTGAATTCAAGGGAAAGGGATCGAGTGAAAAAAAAAAAAGTCACTACTGCCACATATTTACTTAGAGGCTACTGTTTTATCTAATATACAAATGGATTTACCAATCCATCATTTACTTAGAGGTTAGTGTTTTATCAATATACCAATGGATTTACCAATCCATCCGAGTGGATACGGAAAGTAATTTCCTTCCACTCAATTACTTCCAGCTATACAATCGAATTTCTCACGCAATCGGATGCCGGCCTTGAGCGATAGGACGACGGTGCCAAGCGACCACGGATGGTGGCCTAAAGCGATTAGATCACTCAAAGTCACCTCCTCTGGCTTAGGGTTATAAATAAATCAAGCTGAGTCAAGTTACTTAATCTTCAAGATCATTTGATAAGTTAATTGAATCATGATAAGTTAACTGAATAAGTAAAATCAAATTTAAAATGAACCAAACTATTAAATGATTGTTCAAGCTTAATTTAATTTTTTTAAATGAGCTTGAGTTTGATTTGAGCTTGACTTAACCTTGATTCGTTCAGATGTTATCAATCTCTTAATTCAAACTTATTTGTGTTGGATATAATTATCCCTATTCGGCGGACTTACCTATAAGTTATATATGTGAATACGATCCGAACCTTTTAAAGTGATCTAACTTATGTTTAGTGAGTTTCGAGTTATTGGATGTGGATTTCGAGTTATTGGACATGGGTTGAATGTGTAGAACTCTTTAGTCCGATCTATTATCATCTATGAGCTGATAACAGATTTGTTGTTGTATAAGGGGAGACCCCTAAGGGTTTAGGGTATCATCTTGATCTAATTTTTTATTCTGCCAAAGCTTTTCAGCGTCGTTATCCCCTAAGTCCCTTGGAAGATCCTCCTCATTTGTTTCCACTTCTTCCTTTGGATTTTCTAGACGGCGCTAAAGGACAAAGACATGACTATTCAATCTGGTTCTTTGTCATTATCTTTATGTATTTATTTTTATATGTCATGTTTTCGATGAAAGTGAAGATCCATGCTCATATGTTTTTGTATTTCCAATATATAAATTCTTATACGATTTTTAGAATATATATATGCAGTTTAGGTTTTACTATATATCAAAGCCACATGTTCTATTTTGTTGTTTTCATTGACAATAAAATTTAAGTTTTTTATCGATTTATTGTTTATATGCTAGATAAGTTTTTCCTAGTTAATATAAATTTTTTGATGGTCGAAAATCATATAAGAGAAAATTAAGATAGACTTATTTCTCGAATTTCTCATGTTTCTGCTAAGAATACAAGGAGCATCGAAAACCATCGTTGTTTAATCTAATTATAGGTAAAGTTATGATTATTCAATCGATTATTTTAATCTAAAATTTTAAATAAAAATAATTAAAATTCAATCGATTAACCACTTTAAATTCATAACTACGTTAATTATCAATCAATTAGATTTATTTTTAATTGATTAAAATTGTTTTTTTTTAATCGATCTTCACGTATGATGAAACATTTCTGTTACAACGTGAAACAGTCTTTCATATTAAGAAAAAAAAACATCGTTTCAACTTTTTGTTTTCACGTTGAAATAGTATAAGAAAAAACCATATTTATTGTTTCAACATGAAACACACTGAACGAAAAAAATACATTAAATAATTTTTTTTTAATACATGGATAATTAAGAGATTAAATAAGGGTTGGTTGAATAAAATTCCCATTAAAAAGATCTAGTAAAAATTATATATTTAAAAGGATATAGAAGATCTTTATTGGCATAAAATCTGTTGAGGATAAATCAAAAATAAAATCATGAGGATCTAGACACAAAATAGATAATATTATGTCATTATGGAGATATGTGAATATCTTTTGTATAACAATTGGTATTAAATTAGGAAGAACTTCAGGCGAAGGTAGTGACAACAATATAATCAGACTCAGATTGTAAGCGATCTGAAGCAAGATCGAAGACGAAGACAAGGCGCTGATGTTGTTGAATTCTCTACTTTCATCTCCTTTCTTCACCAAAGGAAGAAAACAAGCGATGAAGTTTTTCAGGAAGAAAGACTTGTGGCAAATATCAACTAAGAGTGTGATAGGAGCAAATCTCGATATGGATCTTACAAGGCTCGTTCTAAGTCGAGAAGAAAGAAAGTGATCAAGAGAGATTGTACAGAGATAAAGAAAGGTAGTTCGACAAAATCTGTAAATATATTTGAAGAGGAAAATTCAGAGAGCGGTGATGGAAATATACTATCAGTTATGTCAAGTTCTGAACAATTGACGAATACATGGATTTTAAACTGTGCATGTTCATATCACATGCCTCATTGGTTTAATACCTATAGGACAGTGGATTCTGGTTCAGTGTTGATAGGAAATGATGTGTCATGTAGAATTATCGACATAGGGAACGTTAGAATCAAGATGTTTGATGGTGTGATCAGAATCCCATGTGATGTCAGATATATACCAGAGTTAAAAAAGAACTTGATCTTATTAGATATACTAGATGGTATTGATTGTAATTATAAATTAATGAGTAGGATGATGAAAATCAGTAAGAAAACTCTGATGATAATAAAAGAATAAAAGCTAATAGGAAATATTGATAGAATTATACTTATAGATGGAGTCTAAATCAGATAGCCTATAAATTTTATTTACATTGGGATATTAATTAATTAATTAATAGCTGAAATTCCCTTGATGGCTTTGCATCTGGTATACTTTAGTGTGTAAATATTTTTGATTGTGAATTCAAGGGAAGGGGATCCAGTGAAAAAAAAGACACTACTGCCACATATTTACTTAGAGGTTATTGATTTATCTAATATACAAATGGATTTGCTAATCCATCCGTGTGGATGGAAAGTAATTTCCTTCCAGTTAATTATCGAATTTCTCACTTAATCGAATGGCGGTTGATCCGGTAGTAAGGACGGGGGATCTTCATGGGCGGAGGGTCAAGGATACGTGGAGGTCAACCCCAAGTTCACGCCGAACGAAGAGTGTCGGGCCGAACGGAAGGATGCCGGACCGAACGGAAGCATGCTGGGCCGAACGGAAAGATGCCGGGCCGAACGGAAGGATGCCGAGCCGACCTGACATTCGGCCAGGAGATTCCCGGGCCGGATAGAAGACAACCCGACCATGGGCGGGTTTCCGACGCTCATAGTGAAAAGGGTCACCTGGCCGAGCGGATAGCCCGCTCGACCGAAGCATAAAGCATCGTTGCTGTGGAACACTCTCAGCCGAGCACCCGGTCGGACCGATACCTACGCCCGGTCGGACCTATGCCTGCCGAGCGGCTGGCCGCTCGGCCCTGGAACAGAAGAGACAAAAGGACAAAGGAAACATCGGGGGAACATCTCCTGACAGCGGGTATGTTAAACGACCAGGCCATACGCAAGATCTTACAACAGAGGATCCCGCTGTCCCATCAAAGACGTGCTCGGACTGTAGCAGTAAGGGGTCAGGTAAGCTTTTCTGACAAGCCCATATGGAGGTATGGGCTGAGGACACGTATTCGCCTCGATATGTGTACGTGAGTTCCTTTCCAGCCCTATATAAAGGGCCTCACCCTTCACCGAAGGTATGCATTCTACGATATTTGGAGCCACTTCTTTGCTGTCGAGTTTTGCCTGACTTGAGCGTCAGAGGGTCGTCGCCGGGAACCCATTCCCGGCCCGACTTCTTTGTAGGTTCGCCGGAGGTTCGTACAACCGGTCGGAGATCTACGTCAACGACTCGGAGAGTGTCATGTGGCCAGCGTCCGTTGATTCAGCTTTCGGACAGGATCAGCGGCCCTGAGCGATCGGAGGACAGTGCCAAGCGACCACGGATGGTGGCCTCGATCGATTGGATGATAGACCCATATAAAGTCACCTCTCGTCTGAGTTAGGTTGTAAATAAGTCAACCTGAGTTAAGTTAAAGTTATGTTGAGTTTGATGATATTCAAAATTATTTAGTAAGTTAGTCGAATTAAGATAAGTCAAATCGAATTAAATTATTAAAATAATTATTTAAGCTTAATTTATTTTTTTTTAACGAGTTTGAGCTTGAGCTTGAGCTTGACTTAATTAAGCTTGACTCGTTTAAATATTATTGAGTTCTCAATTTAAATTTATTTTCGTTTGATATAATTATCTCTACTTGATAGATTTATCTGTAAATTATACATGTGAATACGATCTGAATCTTTTAAAGTGATCTAATTTATGTTTAGTAATTTTTTGGTTATTAGATGTGGGTTAAATGTGTAGAATCCTTTAGTCCGATCTGTTATCATCTATGAATTGATAACAGATTGATTACCTATATAAAGGGAGGTCCCTAAGTGTCTAGGGTATTATCTTAACCTAGTTTCTTATTCCCTAGAAGCTTTTCAGTGTCGTCATCTCCTAAGCCCCTTGGAAGATTTTCCTCATTTGCTTCCATTTCTTTTTTCTTGGAATCTTCTACATGACGCTAAAGGATAAAGACATGACTCATTCTTTGTCATTATATTTATGTATTTATTTTCTTATACTATGTTTTCGATGAAAATGAAGATCCATGCTTATATGTTCTTGTATTTTCTATATACGAATTCTTATACGATTTTTAGAATTTATGCGACTTAGGTTTTACAAGAATTATCAATTGGTATCAAAGTCATATGTTCTGTTTCATTATTTTCATTAGTAATAAAGTATAAAATTTTCGTCGATTTGTTATTTGTATATTAGATAAATTTTTCCTACTTAAGATAATTTTTTTTGATCGTCGAAAATCATATAAAAGAAAATTAGAATAGATTTTTTTTTGATTTTTTAGTATTTCTACAAAAAATACATCGTTGTTTAATCTAATTTTAAATAAAATTATGATGATTCAATTAATTACCTTGATAAGTAATCTATTGTTGTGTCTAAATTTTTTTTTAAAAAAATTAAAATTTAATCGATTTTTAAACTGACGTTAATTACCAATCAATTAGATTTATTTTTAAATGAAGTTATTTTATTTTTTTCCGATTAACTTTTTTTTTTCCTTAATCGATCCTTATGGGAAAGAATCTTTCATATTAAAAAAACACCGTTTGAACTTTTTGTTTTTACGTCGAAATAGTAAAAGGGGAAAAATATTAACTGTTTCAACATGAAACACAGTTAACGGTCTCCTCGGGACGATACGATAGTTAAGATATGAGATATTATCTTATATAAGATTTCGAGATCGAAATTCAGCGTAACCGAGCATGACCTCCCCCATGTCTTGGCCATTTGCACTAATAGTTAGTAGTCATCCGTGATTTACCTCCTTCGTGTTGGGGACAGATTGACGGGGACGCTGGGGCGAGTGAATCAGTTTTTGCCACATGAAACACAGTAAACTAAAAAAAATACACTAAATAATTTTTTTAATACATGAATAATTAAAGGATTAAATAATACTGTTTAATTATACAACTAAAGGAAATTTTAATTTTTAAAAAGAAATATATATATATATATATATATAATCATATAATTACATACAGTAGATTTTCAAATTGATTATAATAATTGATTAGATAAAATCAATCGACTGTCATATGGTATCAATCGATTAATAAATATAATTTAGAGTTATCATGGCTAATTAAGTAATCTATTCGGTTAAAGTTACTAGTATTTTCTTGGGTCTATCTACACAACGTGCTACTAAGTTGAACTATTTTATCAACCCAAAGGAAGACACCTTAGGTAGATTTAGTGTATTTTGTATTGGTAGAATTATATTTATGCTAAGAGTAATCGGTCCAAAAGAAAGGAAGATTACATTTATACTTGATATATACTCAAGATAGCTTACAACTATGTCAGATCATGCACAAAATATGTAGCTTAAAGGAAGACATATCACGTGGCAAATTAAAGTTATTGTAAGCTATGGACTAACATATAACTTATATAAAGGTCATATTATGTGCACAATAGGTCAGCCCAAAGGAAGACACATTCTGTCGTCAATTAAAGTTTGAGTTATATCAGAGAGTATCGCTAATAAATAATGTGTTGACCCAAAAGAAGATATATTATATTGTACTCTCATAAATAGCCTATTTACATGCATTTAAAATTTTATTTTATTTACATAATTTTATATTGCTTATATGTTCTTGGCTTTAGTTAAATTGTGAGTTACATAAATTTCTCTCTTTAATTTCAATGCAATTTGTAACTGCCAACATTAATAACATCCCAACACTAACTGGTTTAAATTTTGCTAAATGGAAAGAATACATGATCATAGTCTTAGATTGCATGGACTTAGACTATGCATTAAGGAATGATCACTCCACACCTCTGACCAGTGCTAGCACTATAGAGTAGAGGCTTGAATTTCAGCTGTAGGAGAAATTAAATCGCATGTGTCTGAGTATCATAAGACTTTCCATACCGGCACCAATAAAGGGCTTAATAACAAAGGGAGGAGATGCTAGAAGTTTCCTGGACCAATTGGCATACCGATTCACCTTAAATGAAAATGTTAAGACTACTACACTTTTTATGAAGTTGGTAATCATGCGGTACAATAGAATAGGAAACATAAGAAGTACATTATGGAGATGTCCAATATAGTGACAAGTTTGAAACCACTAAAACTTGATATGTCTGAGGGTATGTTAGTACATTTCGTCTTGATATCTCTGCCTACACGGTTCACTCCTTTTATCGTATAATACTCAAAAGGAAAAGTGGACATTGAATAAACTTATTGCTCAATGCGTGCAAGAGGAGGGGAGATTAAAGATTGAGACATCTAAAAGTGCTCACTTAGCATCTAATTCTCAAAGTGTGAGCAAGAAGTGAAAGAGGATCAATAACAAAGGAAAAGGAAAACAAACTGTAGATTATGGAGGCAATGACCATAAGGAGCACAAGAAGCAGGATAATGAATCCACTTGTTTCTTTTGCAAGAAGAAAGGTTATATGAAGAAAGACTGCCTCAAGTATGTCAATTGACGTGTAAAGAAAGGTAAACTTTTTAACTTTGTTAGTTCAGAAGTCAATTTAGCTATTGTACATATTGACACTTGGTGGATAAATACTAGTGCTACTACTCATATAAGTGTCACTATGCAAGGTTGTCTCAGGAGCCAATTTCCGTTTGATGGTGAAAGATACATCTATACGAGAAATGGAAAGAAGGCTACAGTAGAGTCTATTGGTGTTTTTTTGGTTTTATTTAGGAACTGATCTCTATTTAGATTTAGAAAATATTTTTATTGTACCATCTTTCAGACAAAACTTAATTTCAATTTCTTGTTTGGATAAATCAGGTTATTCTTATTCATTTAGAAATGGAATGTTTAGTATTTTCGTTAATTCAGTTTTGATTGGTAATGGTTCGTTGGTTGATAAGTTTTATAAATTGAATATCTTTACTTCTACGGTTGACAATGTAATAATGCATAGAATACGTATGAAACACAAATTGACTGACGAGAATTCTTCCATGTTATGGTATAGGTGTTTAGGATATATATTCAAACAACATCTAGAAAGGTTAATGTCATATGGAATTCTCAATTCTTTTGACATGTTAGACTTTGATATCTACATAGAGTGTGTTAAGGGGAAGATCACTAACAAAAGGAATAAGGGGTATAGCTGTTGTAGTGATGTTTTGAAGCTAATATATACGGATATTTGTAGATTATTCCCTAAGGCATCTGGGAAAAGATACACATATTTTATTAGTTTCATAGATGATTATTCCAAATTTAGTTATTTGTACCTTATTCATGAGAAATCACAATCTTTGGACATGTTCAAAATTTTCAAAGACGAAGTTGAACTTCAACTAGGTAAGAAAATTAAAGTCATCCGATCCGACTGTGACGGTGAATATTACGGTCGATATGATGGATCAAATGAATAACGTCCAGGACCTTTTGTGAATTACCTTACTGAGTGTGAGATTGTGCCTCAATATACCATGTTTGGTACTCCAGTTAGAATGGTGTAGCTGAATGTCGCAATCATACCCTAAAAGACATGGTCAAAAGTATGATGACTTTCACTTCTCTACTAGAGTTTTTGTGATGTGAATCACTCAAGACTACAGTTTACCTATTCAATAAAGTTCTTAGTAAGGTAGTAACTAAAACCCCATTCGAGATGTGGATAGGTATAAAGCCTAACATTAGATATTTATATATCTGAGGTTGTCCAACTGAAGCAAGGTCTTATAGGCCTAACGAAAGAAAACTGGATTTAAAAATAGTTAGCTGCAATTTTATAAGTTACCTTGAGAAATCAAAGGGGTATAAATTTTATGATCACTCTAAGAGATCCTTCTTCAAAACGAAAAATGCCAAATTCATTGAAAACAATGGGAGTAATAAGATCAGGGAAGTATCTTTCGAGGAAAGCATTGGCGATCCTCTTGTGGTCACTGCTAGTGCGATCAGTAGCGGTATGATTACCATACCGCATATTATGGGTATCACACATCTAGTGAGCATAGTGAACCAAGATATTACCACGACATCTCCAATGCAATTAGAGGGGCCTACCACTCAAATTGAAGTATTGTCTCATATTGATGAGCAAGTACCTCAACCACCTCAAACATAAGTGCCTTTAAGGTGATCCACAAGGGAACAAAGAACCACTAATTCTAGTGATTATGTTTATCTCCAAGAGCATGATTTTAACATAGAAAAGTAATCCTGCATCTTTCCAAGAACTCAACTAACCTTGAAAGGTGGATTAACACAATGTAAGAAGAGTTGAAGTCTATGGCAGACAATGACATTTGAGAACTTGTCAAATTGCCTAAAGGAAAGAATCCCGTTGGCTGTAAATAGATATTTAAAACCAAGCAGGATTCAACGGGCAATGTCGAAAAGTATAAGACTCGTCTTGTTGCCAAGGGATTCATTCAGAAAAAAGATATTGATTACAAGGAGACTTTCTCACATGTGTCGATGAAAGACTCTCTTAGGGTAATCATGATACTTGTAGCTCATTATGATTTAGAGTTACATCAAATTGACATAAAGACTACATTCCTCAATAGAGACATAAAGGAGTCTATATATATGGTGCAGCCAGAGAACTTTGAGTCTAAAAACTCAAAGCACCTAGTATGTAGATTAAAGAAGTCATTTATTGTTTAAAACAAGCATCCCATTAGTGGTATCAAAAATTTGATCAAGTGGTTATCTCATATGATTTTAAAGAGAATCCCATTGATTAGTGCATATATGTCAAGTTCAGTGGGAGCAAGTTTGTTATACTTATTTTGTACGTGGACGATATATTGCTTGCAAGCAATAATAAGGTTCTGCTGCATCAAACAAGTCATTTCTATCTGGTAATTTTGAAATGAAAGATCTTCATGAAGCATCCTTTGTTTTAGGCATACAGATCTATTATGATCGTTCAAGAGGCATTCACTACAACAAAAACCTTCATAGACATCGGTTTTTCACCGGTGTCTATTTCATTTTCGACCGATGTCTATGAAGCCGATGTTAAAAGTCTGCCATTTTAGACATCGGGTTAAAACCGGTGTAGTATCACTTAACGACACCGGTCTTCGAATCGGTTATTAACCGGTGTAGTATCACTTAATGACACCGTTTCATCAACTGTGTAAAACCTGTTGGTGCAACATCCCTTAGGTCAAGGTTGACCTGTTTGACCAAGATTGAGTCTTGGTTTGGCTTTCGATGTTTGACAATGCAAGGTTGATTGAAGAAGAGTCAAGTAGGTCAAGGATGACCGGATACTTGACTGGGAAGTCCTAGTGAGTGAAGCTAGGCAGGAGGAAAATCCTGGTGAGTGAAGCCAGGTGAAAGACCTAATGAGTGAAGCTAGGCAATTGGGAAGTCCTAGTGAGTGAAGCTAGGCAAGAGGACAATCCTGGTAAGTGAAGCCAGGTGAAAGACCTAGTGAGTGAAGCTAGGCAGATTGAAAACCCTAGTGAGTGAAGCTAGGTGAAAGTCCAAGTAGGTCAAGAGAGTGACCGGATACTTGGCATGAAAGAAAAGTCCAAGTGGGTCAAAGGGATTGACCGGACACTTGGTGAGAGAGTCCTAGCAGGTCAAGGGAGTGACTAGATGCTAGGCATGACGTACCAACAGGTTAAGTTTGACCGGATGTTGGTTTGGGAGGGTTGGGACTTGGTTTTGGGCAAAAACCAAGCTCTGGATCGATCAGTGGATCGATCCAGGCTATGGATCGATCAGTGGATCGATCCAGAGCTTTTCCAGCGAACAGAAAGCCTCTGAATCGATCAGTGGATCGATTGGGATGCTGCTGTTTCGCGCGATAAGCGCTGGATCGATCCGTGGATCGATCCAGGCATTTTTCCAGAGCACAGAGGCGTTCTGGATCGATCCGTGGATCGATCCAAAGCCTCCCCGATCGATTGGGAGCAATCCAATCGATTGGGATTCGACCGTTGGCGTCGTTTATAGCTGTTGGCGTGCGATTCCTTCAGCATCTCTTCACCGATTCAACTTAGATCTTCACCAGCTCCTCCACAGCTCTCTCCAAGCTCGAGATCACCAGTTCTTGAAGGATCTTGGAAGTTCTCCAAGTCAAGAGGCGGATCTATTGCAAGAGGAAGAAGTTAGGGTTAAGGTTTTTATTGCACATCTTGTAAGCTTTTGCTTATCTTGTATTTCCCTTTCTTCTTCTTGTATTGAGAGGGTTGTAGGGCTTCTCCGCCTTTGGTAGTTACCATAAAGGAGTGTTATTCATAGTGGAGGGTGTGTGTGTTGGTGTGGATCCTTGGATTAGTCACTTCTTGTGAGGTGGATATCAAGTAAACCAACCGTGTTAGCGTTGTGTGATTGTTTCTTTGTATTTCCGCTGCACATCTTTGAAGGAACAAGCACCGCCGAGCACCGAGCGAACGCGACGAGCTATTCACCCCCCCTCTAGCTATTTTCGGTCCTAACAAGTGGTATCAGAGCGAGGCCGCTCTTCACCGGAATCATCGCCGAAAGGGTCAAGCATAACAAGAAGAGCTAGAGGGTGAAGAAGTTGAAGCAAATTCATCAAAAGTCAAAGATTTCAAGAAGCTCAACTTCAAGATGCAATTCCAAGATGGACTTGGATTTGACACAAGGGTGGCTCCACCGTACACATCCACAAGTTTCGATTCTTGGACATCAAGAATCGAAAATTTTCTTATGATGGAGATAGAGCAATGGTTTGCTCTAATGGAAGGCTTCAAAGCTCCAACAAACTCCAAGGGCAAGCTTCTCAAGAAAAGCAAATGGAGCTTGGAGCAAATTCAAAGGAGCGAGGCAAATGATAAAGTGACCAAGCTTTTGGTCAACTTATTGCCTAGCCACATTTTGGCTCAAATCGGAGAATTCAACGATGCCAAGGAGCTTTGGAGCAAATTGGCAACAATCCATGAAGAACCCTCCACTGTACCGAATCAAGAGGAATCCAAAGAGGGAGACTCATTGGAGCGAGATCAAGAGGAGGACTCCGAGGTTGAGAGATGCTCAACCTCCGAAGAAGAAGTCCAAGAAGAAGCTTCATCTTCAAGGGAGTGCAATGAAGAGAACAAGGAGGGAGCATACTCCTTGTTCCATGTACAAGATGATGAAGCCTCCACCTCTAGGATTGAGGGGGAGCAATCTTCATTGACACCGGATCAAGAGCAAGAAGAATCGTCTACATCCGGGTCAAGAAGAGAAAAGGATGAAGAAGCTTCCACCTCCACAAGTCAAGAAAAATCAATTGGAGGAGTATCACTATCGGATCAAGAGGAAGCCTCTACATCCACATCACATGGAGGAGAAAGCACCACCCCTACACAAGAAGGTATAAATTTTTCAATTAAAAATAAAAATCATATAATATGTTTTGAGTGTAGGGAAAGTGGGCACTACAAGAGCAAGTGTCCCAACTTGGCCAAGAAGAAGGGTCAAGTGACACAAAAGGGAAAGGAGAAGCCCAAGGAGACGACCCCCGGGACAAAGAAGAGCAAGGAGCACATTGTGTGCTTCTTGTGTCAACAAAAAGGGCATTACCGAAGTCAATGCCCCAAGGGGAAGAAGATGGTCAAGGCTCAAGAAGGCACTGGTCAAGGGGGAGCCTCCAAGGTAAAGAAGAAGGTAACATTTATTGAGCCTACCCCTTTACGTTATGGTAAAAAGCATGATAGTTCTAATTTTTATCATTTTAATGCAATTTACCATAAGAATAGAAAGCATGAGGGCATTAAAGAAAAGCATGTGGCTCTACATGCCAAGACTACCCAACCTGAGGTTAGGAAGGTAGATAGACACTTGGGCGGGAACACTAAGGATAATAGATACATGCCCAAGAACAAAAATGCTCATGGACCAAAATCTAAGGATTTAATGATAGAAAATCAAGTCTTGAGGTCAAGACTTGATAAAATGGAAAAGACCCTAAAGAGGATGGAAAATATCCTACAAGGGCAAAATGAGAAATACCTAGGGCCAGGAAAATCAAAGCCATCCAATGGCAATAGAGGGTTGGGATACAAACCAAAGGCTAAGAAGGATGTGCCCTCGTACCATAGAGTTCCATATAGTTATGGAACAAACCCTACGTCCAGTGGTCAAGCCAAGAATACTAGGGAAGTTATCCCTAAGAGTATTTTTGCGAAAAATGTGACTAAGACTTCTAAGAAGTCTAAGAAAGTCACTAACAATGTCACAAGGGAGGCTATCCCTAGAGTTGACCTAGAAAATATGACCAAGGCTTCTAAGAAGCCCAACAAGGTCATTAGGAAGGTATCTAGGGAAGTTATCCCTAGTGAGTACCTAGAGCATCCAAGGAGCACCAATAGGTGTTGGGTTCCAAGGAGCATCTTCTCTACTCCATAGATGGGTTAGAGAGTGTCAACTCCGATTAGAAGGGTAGTTAACCCAACTTTGAGGAAATTGACACTCAAGGAGCATTTTCAAGGTTTTTTGTTAACCTTTGAAAATGAAATGAAATTATTATTTACTCTTCGAAAAGAGTAAAATGAGCCAAATCTGAGAAGTCTTGATCTTATTTTAAAATGGCATTGTTTAGGAAAACCTAGAGAAATACCAAGTTGGGATTTTGGTATTCTCCTAGAAATTTAAGGCAATCCGGGCCTTGATTTATGTGATTACTCTTAAGAATATGCCAACATTTGAGGATATGCTTAATTTTTAAGTGGCATAAACAAATCAAGAGAAATAGAAATGTAAATTTAGGTTTTGGCATTTCTTTGAAGCATTTAGGGCAATCAAGGTTTAACGTTGTAAGTTAAAACAAGTTGTATATTTTGAGTTAGCTAAGTGGTTAAGGATACTTAGATAGGTAATCTAGGTATATTTTATTTATGCTAAATTTTGCCATGATTGTTTGCCCATCATATGCCATGACATCATGTCTATTTTTGCATTCATGTTTTATTATGAAAAATACAAAAATACCATGTCATGTCATACATACATCATGTAATTATAGGAATCTTTCATTTGAAAGTTAATTCATTTTGATGTATGCCATAGCATAATCATGCATTAAGTTTAATTCCTTGTAATTAAGGACAAATATCATTTAACAACACTTATTAACAAGTGACATCCTGGGTGGATGTCTAATATCTCTAAAATGCCTAGATAGATATGCATGATCCCTAGAATAGGGCAAAACCAAATTTTACATCTCACAAAGACCTATAAGATGACTTGTATGTGTTTTGTCCATAATAGATACAAGTGAGATGTTAGGATGATGAACAAAACTCAACATGTCGATTTAGTGCATTCTCTTGAGTTTTAGGTTCATCAAAACACATAGTTATGTGTTTTCCCATCATTGGGAAAGCTAATGTACAAGTCATGTGCATTAAGCCCAAGGAACATGGTGGGATATTGGTTTTGAAAATGTTTTTAAAATAATTTTGGAAAACCTTGGTGAAGGCTATCTTTTGATAGTAATCATCATTGAATAGTTAGACACAAACTTGAAGAAAACACTAAAGTTTTTGCAAGTTCTCAAGTTTGTGTCAATCTTTGAAAAATATGATGTATTTTCATAGAAAACTATTTTTCCATGATAAAGTATGCCCTAAATAATGTCTACACGAAATTTCATGATTTTTGGATTTTTGTAGAATTTTCTAGGGGTTTCTGAAGTTGGCTGAATTTGAAATTCAGCAACTATCAGAGCTCCGATCGATCCATGGATCGATTGGAGTGTCTGAATCGATCAGTGGATCGATTCAGAAGGCAATTCTAGCGAGCAGAAGCTCGCTGGATTGATCAACCGATCGATCCAGAACTCCTGAATCGATCGGTGGATCGATTCGGCAGGGTTCAATCGATTGGAACCCAACTCCAATCGATCGAAGATGCTGATTTTGGCTGGGAAAGCTTATTTTCAGCATTTTGAACCTATTTTAGTCTAGGTAACCATTCCAAACCCCTGAAAATACATTTATATACATAAAAAGAGTGTTTTCGTGTGGAAAACAAGGATGGATTGGTTAAGGAAGGCTAAGTTGAAGTTTAGGTTGAGGTTTGTTTCAAATTTTGAATATTTGAACCTCAAAACTTCTAAAATTAGGTTTCCTAAAGTTTTGGGGATTCCAAGTCATTGTTGGTGCAATGACAGAAGTGACCACCATGTCTTTAGGGGGAGGGACTCTTTAAAGACATGAAAACTATTTTTCATGAACCTTGGAAGGTGGTCAACCTTCCGTTAAGAACATACTCAAGGTTGAGCGTTTGAACTTTAATGGGGAGTGGATATCCTCATTGTTCAAGTGGCTTCAAGTGGATAATGCTCAAGGATGGGCATTTGCCTACATTGGGGGAGAATGTAGGGTTAAGGTTAATGAAGGGTATGGGACCTTCATTATCGTGTTGATCACAACGAGTGAAGTTGTGAACAACGATGAGCAACTCTTCAGGGGGAGAGTTTTCAACAAGTGAAGTTGTTGATATGTGCCCAAAAATGGGGCATGGTTTGATGTGTGCCAATAGGGGGAGAATGAAAGGGAGTAAGTTAGGCTTTCATTACCTAGAGGGAGTTTGCCCTCTTAGGGGGAGAATGAAGGGCTTAACTTATGTATTCATTACCTAGTGGCATGAAGAAGGTTTAGGATATGGGATTAGCCTAACTTACATGTGGTATTGTAAGTGATAGTGTTGGTATTGTCAAACATCAAAAAGGGGGAGATTGTTGGTGCAACATCCCTTAGGTCAAGGTTGACCTGTTTGACCAAGATTGAGTCTTGGTTTGGGTTTCGATGTTTGACAATGCAAGGTTGATTGAAGAAGAGTCAAGTAGGTCAAGGATGACCGGATACTTGACTGGGAAGTCCTAGTGAGTGAAGCTAGGCAGGAGGAAAATCCTGGTGAGTGAAGCCAGGTGAAAGACCTAGTGAGTGAAGCTAGGCAATTGGGAAGTCCTAGTGAGTGAAGCTAGGCAAGAGGACAATCCTGGTAAGTGAAGCCAGGTGAAAGACCTAGTGAGTGAAGCTAGGCAGATTGAAAACCCTAGTGAGTGAAGCTAGGTGAAAGTCCAAGTAGGTCAAGAGAGTGACCGGATACTTGGCATGAAAGAAAAGTCCAAGTGGGTCAAAGGGATTGACCGGACACTTGGTGAGGGAGTCCTAGCAGGTCAAGGGAGTGACTAGATGCTAGGCATGACGTACCAACAGGTTAAGTTTGACCGGATGTTGGTTTGAGAGGGTTGGGACTTGGTTTTGGGCAAAATCTCACTGGATCGATCCAGCCCTGGATCGATCGCTGGATCGATCCGAGCTTTCCAATGAAGCCTCAATCGATCGCTGGATCAATCAGAGGTCCCAATCGATCGATGGATCGATTGGGAAGCAGATAAGCGCCGGATCGATCCGTGGATCGATCCGGATTTCCCAGTAAGCGCTGGATCGATCCGTGATCGATCCAAAGCCTCCCGATCGATTGGGAGCAATCCAATCGATTGGGATTCGACCGCTGCGCAGGCTGTTGGCGTGCGATTCCTTCAAGATCTCTTCACCGATTCAACTTAGATCTTCACCAGCTCCTCCACAGCTCTCTCCAAGCTCGAGATCACCAGTTCTTGAAGGATCTTGGAAGTTCTCCAAGTCAAGAGGCGGATCTATTGCAAGAGGAAGAAGTTAGGGTTAAGGTTTTTATTGCACATCTTGTAAGCTTTTGCTTATCTTGTATTTCCCTTTCTTCTTCTTGTATTGAGAGGGTTGTAGGGCTTCTCCGCCTTTGGTAGTTACCATAAAGGAGTGTTATTCATAGTGGAGGGTGTGTGTGTTGGTGTGGATCCTTGGATTAGTCACCTCTTGTGAGGTGGATACCAAGTAAACCAACCGTGTTAGCGTTGTGTGATTGTTTCTTTGTATTTCCGCTGCACATCTTTGAAGGAACAAGCACCGCCGAGCACCGAGAGAACGCGACGAGCTATTCACCCCCCCCCCCCTCTAGCTATTTTCGGTCCTAACAAAACCGATGTAATATTGTATGTTAATAACACCAGTTTTGGTAGCGGTAAATGCCCGATGTAATATTAGTTAATAACACCGGTTTTGCAGCGGTGGAAAATCGATGTAATATGTATATTTTCTCACAAATTTGATTTCCGAAACAATGAAAAACCGACAATAACAAAAAAAAAATACACAAATATTCACAAATTATACAAATATTCTTCATTCAATAATATCCATAAAATACACAAATATTAACAAATTATATAAATAATCTTCTTACAACAATATCCATAAAATACCCAAATATTCTTTTTACATCAAAAGCTAGCTAATAGATATCAAAATCAAGGTAGAACATTCTTTTAACACATCAAGGTAGAACCACACTTCAAATGTAATCTAGCATGCATTCAGCCTACTCGAACCGCACTTCATCAATTTCAACTCTGGAGTACTTGAGATTTGTAAACTATAAAAACACATAAATCCACCATATGTCAAATAACTAAAACAAATGTGTACATGTATCAAATAAAATAGAATACTGAGTTTTTAAGGATGCTGTGGAAGATAACGAATATAACATAGAATCTAAAACTTTCATATATGACACTTAGTATATGCTGCTTAGAATATAACATAGATAATTTGCTCCTTCTAATTCAAGTGTACAGATTGATAAGAACCGACAGCATCATACAACAACTTACTAGGCATGATAATGGTTGAACAAAGAAATATGACTACACAACAAATCCAGTGAAGGAAGCATAGAAGAACAAATCTACCTCTGATGAAGAGATATACTATTTATTGTATTACCTCTGATGCCATCTTGGTATCCTGAATATCCTGCACTAAGCCCCCTATTTTTTGTGATTTCTGCTACCAACCACAGCAGCAAGGAATGCGGCAAGAAGGCAGCTGCCTCCTTAGTTCAGCACCCAAAACAGCAAGTTAGAGCTTCCTTTTGGGTCCATTCAATCCTCTAGTAAGTAGAAACTATTTTCCCTTTGGTTTATGATAGATTTGGAGTGTCTTGACCTAAGATATAATCCTCTTGTAGCCCTCTATATTAAAGGCCAGCATACATGAAAAATTCAGCATGTTCTTCTGAAGTCAAAAAGACTAGTTTAAATCATCATGCACTATACCAATCATTCACAAAAAGTTTGACAACAGAAAATATCATAACATGAGGTATATCTCCCATGTGACATGATATGCTAATCACTACTGCATGCACAACTGGGCTATAAAGAAACATGGTTAAGAGTGATGCAACTAGGTAAATACTGAAATGAACAAAAAATAACAGCAAATTGGAGAACTGCATCATCATCCAAGAAGGAAATCTAAAAACGAATATATATATATATATATATATATATATATATATATTTACAAAGCAAGAATCATGTAAAAACTATAGTTATTTAAAAATGAAATAAATCAGCCAAGCAAAGATAAATTTCATGGCAAGCAAATAATTATCTCATCACTGCTAGAACACAAATATATTTAAAAAAAAATCACTACCCCATGAAAACCCCATTAAACTGACCTAAACAAACTAAGATAAATACAGTTAAATGAACTAGCTAAACATAGTAGGGTATTTGCATTTAGCAACTACAATTAGGATGCTTGTATGCTAATTACTTTGTGTGAATTCCTACTATATCAGCCACAGAAAGTTTATCTAATACCATTAAAGAATTTTGTTTGTATGCTAATTACTTTGTGTGAATTCCTACTATATCAACAATAGTAAATTTATCTAATACCATTCAAGAATTTTGTCATTTACCGTCAAAGAAATCATCTAATATCAAATTATCAATTAATGGTGATAATGAACTTTAATTTTTCTTGTATTCCAATACACTACTGTACTTCCAGCAGAATCAAATTGCTTATTTCCAGATGAATAGGCGCAAACATAAAAATTAGTAAAATTAAAATTAAAAAATGGACTTACCTTAGCTCCTTCATCGCCAATATTATTTCCTGATAGGTTCAGAGTTTTAAGCATGGTATTCGTCTGAAGAACACCATAAAGTGCCTTTAGGCCAACTGCTATAATCCCATTGCCAGAAAAATCAACTTCCTCTGCTGCCTGAGACTTGGAAAAAAACTAATGAGATGCTAAACGACACAAAAATTTGGCTACTTGTTAACAAGAGGCGAGCAAAAAAGGAAAAGCAATCCAGTGTAAGAATGCAAAACATATCAACTTTTAGAATATCACAATGATCCATAATGATTAACATACAAATTGAAAAACTTAATCTTAAGCAGTATGAATGTGAAGATGAAAATAAAATGAGAGGACGTAACCACACAATCACTAAAATGGGCTTAATATTATGTGTAATAAACAATGAAAAAAAAAGAATCTGAATTTCACTCAACATGACTGGTTGCTAGACTATCCATGCAAAATTTCCTTAAAGAAAGCATAAGTATTTGTGATTAAATGAGTGTCAAGAGGGTAGATGTGTCCACAAAATTATTACTCGTGGAAGGTTGTCCCATGGTAATTCAACAAGCGGTTCACAAATTTAAAAAAAAAAGTTCCATGCAATAAGTAAAGTTCAGGAAGGATAAGTTTCACAACTATCGAGCCCCGGGACCAACAGAGTTTAGATGTCTGGTAGAAGTGTTGTATGCAAAATCAAGAACATCATTCTAAAATTTATAATTACAATAGTATCAGATATATGGCCTTTGATTAGGCTAACAGCTGTTCTTTAATAATGACATGTATCAGATTCAGAATTATGTGATTGAACTTTAGAATTAGCTAGCATTTGCACATTAGTGGCCTCAACACATTTTGCATGCATTACAGATTTCCTTCCATAATATATTTTATTATTTACTCAAAACCAAATTCATTGATGGGGGAGCATTGCTAGAAGAAATTTAAAATGATTGTCATTGTAAAGATAAATAAGAAATCATGATTTCAGAATGATATAATTTATACACATACGTAAGGCCAGTGCCATCTATGTCAAACTCCAAATGGATGCAGGACCGGTCCGAAGCTGAAGTATGAAGCTCTCGTCTCACAGCCACATTAGCCCTTGAAGATACAAAAGTTGTGTTAGATATGCTTTTCACGGACTGGAAAATCCTAACTAGTACTGTTTTTAAATTGTCTTTGTAAAGAGCATCTCTACCTGCATGGATGTTGTATGTCATGAATAGCATGGCCATTTGCAAAACTCAAACTTTTGTCCAGATATGGAACTTCTTCAGACTTGACAAATACAACCCGGTATTCAGGAATGGCAGCTGTATAAGGAGTAGATGCACCTGTCTCATTTTCATCCTGAAGCAACTTATCCAACTCCGGCCAAAGAAGCTCCCTCCTGAAAGTACAGTTGATATTTCATATTCCACAAAGGAGTAATGAGATAGTGATGGGCAAAAGAGAAAAAAGAACAGAAAACTGAAAAATAACTGTAGCCGACATTGGAATTTGGATGGCATGCATAAAAGTTTGCCGATACTACATACCATGCAGAGAAGTCATCCTCAATACACTGATCATCATCTCCCAACCCCACTTGGACAATGTGCTTGGCGCCTATGCAGAGGAAAAAAAGATAGAAGAATATGCAAGTAAGAATGATGCTTAAATTCATTAAACACATCTACAAACTTGCACATGACTACTACATTACAGTTGTATTTATGAAACTCACAGATAACATGACTACTCAACTGTTTCTTAGTAACTCCTCAGACCATGTTGACTTTACAAGTTTTTAGAGTAACAATTAGTCTACAAAACAAGTTAAATTCTCTAGGAAAATGAAATGCATGAACTTTGAGATTGCAACTGAAGATAGGATTTAAAATCAGCTTAAGGAGCATATGTGACTTAGTCAAATCACAAACTAAATAAATCGAGTATATACCTTGCTCATGAAGCAGTTCATCGACCACCACAGCAACCTTTGCAAGGACACAATACACAAATATATCAGCCAAGCAATTCCCACAAAAAGAATACTGACAATTTCATCATGCCAAACCTTATTAAAATGTTCATATTGCCGATTACCCAAACCAAACACACCAAATTGAAGATTTTCCAACCAGATTCCTCTCTCTTTCCCCTATAAAAAACTAATAATCAGCAATCGATCAAGGCAAAAGGATTATTGGTAGAATAGATTAACTAAATGTTCATGCTTCCAGAACCTCTGTAAACCATTTGTAGAACCGGGCAGCATTATCAGTAGGCTCACCATCTCCATACCTAAAGAAAACAAAGGGATCAGCTCGAACTTTGAGGAAGCTGATTGTTTATACAAACAAAAAATTCCTGGCTTTCAACTTACGTAGCCAAGAAGAACAAAGCCAAGCTCTCCTTTTTCAGGTTCTCCTCGTACTCATCATCCTCAGTAGCATATTCGTCCTATAATTGAGGAAACTAACTACAGATCAGTCAATTAATCAGTAGTATTTCCAATGATCTGAAACAGAAAGAAGATAATCTTACGATATCCATGACTTTAAATATGGCATTAGGGTACCGTGCTTTTGCCTCCTCAGCCAGCGCCTAGAAGGGGGGAAAATCTAAGATCATGGGAGAAAAATTCAAAAAATGAACTACTCGGATAAAAACCCTAACCTTCGCGAACCCCTCAGCCGTCCTGGTTTGCGTCCCGAAGAAGAGGGCGACCTTGTTCTTCCCTTGGTCCTCCTCTGTATCCATCTGGGTCTTCACCACTAGCGGCTTCGGCGGCTCGGCGGGCTTCCTTCCGCTTGATCGCCGGACGAAGAAGATTGCCACGCAACCGACAAGCACGACGATGACTATGCTCAGGACGGCGATCAGCAGCCGGTTCTCCACGAATGCATCCCCGGTGCTGGAATCGAGCCCATATCCGTCGGAGAGGGAGGCGACGACGACCGACAAGAGATCAAGGGACGACGCCTTCTCGGAACCTATCTACATCTTGGCGGATCGAGCGGTGAATCGGAAGCACAGATCTCCGATCTCTGTTTCTGTCTGCTTCGAATTGGGAGAATAAAGGAGGTCGAGATTGGGTCGGCGATGGGAGGGGAGGAGAAGATAGAGGCAGAGAAGGTGAGTCGCCCGAAGACAGCTCTCTCTCTCTGCCTCCCGTGGACGGCATCATATAGGGTTAGGTTAGAGGGAAGAGTTGAAAATTTTAGCTAAGTATTGGTGGGAAAATTATCATAGACATCAGATTTTAAAAACTGATGTTAAAATCGGTGTCTATTAATGAAAAAATGGATGCTCATAGACATCGCCTAAAAAACCGATGTCTATGAGCGAAAATCTGCGCTCATAGACACCAGTTTTTGGAAAAACCGGTGTAAAATACTCAAAGACATCGGTTTTTGCTTAAAACCGTTGTTGTTCCACTGATGTCTATGAGGGTTTTTGTTGTAGTGATTCTTGGAATTTCATAACAGACCTATATTGAAAAGGTACTTATAAGGTATAGTACGCATAACTGTACACCAGGTGACACACTTGTGTCAAGAGGTGACAAGTTTATCCTGCAGCAGTGTCCAAATCTTGAACTTGAAATAAAAGAGATGGAACAATTTCCATATACGTTAGCAGTGGGAAGTCTCATATATACACAAGTTTGTACTTGACCAGATATAGCATTTATAGTGGGGATGTTAGGCAGATATGTTAGAAACCTAGGACCGTCAAACTGGAAAGCGGTAAAGAGAGTGATGCGATATTTGAAAAGAACTAAAGAACATATGCTCACGTATTAGAGATCAGATCACCTAGAGATGATTAGATATTCAGACTCCGATTTTGCTGGATGCTTAGATAACAGGAGGTCCACTTCGGGCTATATCTTCATATTTACTAGAGGGGATATATCTTGGAAGAGCATCAAGTAAACGCTAGTAGCCATTTCTACTATGAAACAGAGTTAGTAGCATGCTATGAAACATCCAATCACGGGATTTGGTTGCGAAACTTTATCACAACATTACAGATCATTGATGACTTGATAGGCCACTGAGGATCTACTGTGATAATAAAGTCGCAGAACTTTATGCCAAAAATAATTGTAGTTCGTCGAAGTCCAAACATATCATATCAAGTTTCTAGCGATTAAATAAAGAGTTCAGAGTTGTTAGATCATGGTAGAGCACATCGGCATATATTCTATGTTGGCCGATCCACTCACTAAATGCTTGGTGTCTAAGGTGTTTCATGCGCATGTTGTGGATATGAGAGTTTTTTTATGGAAGAAAAACTCATCTAGCAAGAGTCTGTATTTATTTTATTGTTCTATGTTGATTAATAAAGAAAAATATTTGTTTTGATTAATGTACGTACCTAGAGTTCAAAACATTCATGGGTATTTTATTTGTTTAACACTTTGAATAAAATATGTTATGAGTTACTACTGCTGTTTAGCATTTGGTATTTATAAATATAATATATAGATTCCTTTGGAATCATAAAGTTGATCATGATTTACTATTGCAGTATAGCATAAAATATTTTGTAAATATGATTAGAGTCTTTTGAGTCATCCTTGGACTAGTTGGGAATTAATGTGTACTGATCACATTTTATGTAATTTACACTTTACACATCCATATCTTGATCTATGTCATTAATAACATTGGTATTGTGATTACTGTTGGGACTTGTTACAATCATATATAATAGCTATGACCTCTTTAGTCCTATATTAATAAAGTTAATATACTAGATTATTTCATGGGTATTTTGTACCAATAAAGTTTGCTATCAACTATATTTTTACTTGTATTTTATATACAACTCACATATAGTCTAAGTGGGAGATTGTTCGATATAATTATCCCTATTCAGTGGGCTTATTTGTAAGTTGCACATGTGAATATGATCTGAACTCTTTAAAGTGATCTAACTTATGGGGTTATTGGATGTGGGTTGAATGTGTAAAACCCTATAGTCTGATTTGTTATCATCTATGGCTGATAACAGATTGATTGCCTATATAAAGGGAGATCCCCAAGGGTTTAGGGTATCATCTTGACCTACTTTTTTGTTCCCCATTGACAAGAAGATTTTCAGCGCCGTCATCCCCTAAGCCCCTTGGAAGATCCTCCTCATTTGCTTCCACTTCTTCCTCATGATCTTCTAGACGACACTAAAAGATAAAGACATGGTTCTTTAATCAGGTTTTTTATCATTATGTTTATGTATTTATTTTCTTATGCTATATTTTTGATGAAAATGAAGGTCCATGCTCATATATTCTTATATTTTCCTATTTATGAGTTCTTATATGGTTTTTAGAATTCATACGACTTAGGTTTTACAAGAACTATCAGTTTGATTGTTTAAAACTTCTACATTTTAAGCTTGTTTCAATAGTTATTAAGTTTGACAATATAAATTGTTTGTTCATTTTGAAAATTTCTTTATTTATTTAGTAAGTTGATAAGAGTTTTATTGATGAACATGGTTTACGAACATTATTCACAAATATTATTTACGAACGTTGTTCACAAACATTGTTCATGAACGTTGTTCGCGAACATTGTTCAAGAACGTTGTTCACGAACATTAATGAGTGGAACACATCCATTTTCAAGCTTGTTCATCTAGGTAAATGAGTTGTTTAAGCTTGTTTATGTAATTAATCTTGTGTATATTAGACTAACATAAATAAACTTCTACCAAACCAAACACCAAGCTTGTTTACAAACGTTTGATTCATTTATAGTCATAGTGTGGCCCCATTTGAGGTCGCCTTGGGCGGCCACGATCGATAGCCTAGCATGAGGTCATCTAGCACGACCTCATGTGGCAGCCCTACGAAGTCGTCTTGAGTGGCTACGTCACCTCACATAGGATTATATTTTCTTCTTTCTTTCTTTGAAAGATTTTTTTTCTTTCCTCTTTCTTTTTCCTCACCTTTCTTTATGGATTTCATTTTATTTTTCATTTATTTTTTTCTTCTCCATTGCATCATTCAGAGTAAACATAAGGCAAGCGTGTTCTTTCATAGTCTTTGCATCAATATCTTATCTTGTAGGTAAGTGAAGTTTAATACCTAGAGAAATTTTATTGTGGACCACCTTCTCATTCATCTATTGTGTAAGTTACGTTCAATTTTTTAATTGATATGGAGACCCCTTGGATGGTCTTAGATGACTTCAACTCTTATTTTATGGTGGAGGACAAGAGTGGAGGGATACCGATTACATCTCATTGCACATTGGATTTTCACCATTATGTGACATTTGCAGGACTGAAAGACCTAACATATGTGGGTAGTAGGTACACATGGACAAATGACAATATATGTAGCAAAATGGACAGAGTCTTGGTTAATAGAGAATGGTTGAAAACTAATTTATAGAGTTTCATGAATTTCACCCCTCTACAATGTTTATTAGATCACTCTCTGCTTAGTATCAATCATAGATGTAGGAGTTTGAATACAAATGTCATTTAAAATTTTTAGTATTTGGACTCAATATGAATTCTTTCCCAGTTAGTAAAGACAAAATGGATGGAGTATAAACAACAAGCAATTCGAAATATCAAGAAATATTATCTTGTGCATATCTTGAAGTCACTGAAAGGGGATATGAGGAAGTTGAATGATGAGCACTCCCAACACATTATTGCACAAGCAACGGCTACGAGGGCATGGTTAGAAGAGATGTAAGATGAAGGGTTAACACATGTCCACATGGTTGAGGATTACAAGGAGTTATAGAACACTGTAGCAGCCCTGAGTGTAGTTGAACATTCAATTTCAATATAGCGTGTGAAGAATGATAAGTACCCTGTGTAAGTTTTGATGTTATCAATCGAGCTAAGTTAGGGCTATGATATTTTGATCATTGTGTCTAAGTGTGTAGGAACTTAGGAGCATAAGAAGTCGAGCGGAAGATGTAATGGACGAGAAGGATGGCATGGGAATCGAGTCGACTAGCTTGGTGCATCTGAGGGACGAGAAACTGTGGAAGAGTACACCGATGGAGCGAGAAGGACGCGAGCGATGCTTCCGAGGGATGAGAAGCTGGAGTAGAAGACTGATCAAGGAGAAGGTTGGAGTTAGGTTCAGGTGAGCTCAACTCCAGAAGGACAGAGGATCACCCAAGCGATTGGAGAAGAAGTTAGTGGCTGGAGAAGGCATCTGACCACTTTGGTGCTGAAAGGGTGCCTCGTCATAGTGGATCAACTACGGGTTCACATCAGCAGGGGTTCGGGCGCTCGGAGCGAGTTCCGATGCCCAGGAGTGGATAACTACTTATCCATTTACAATTGAAAAGTAGATTGAGATGAACAACTAGGCGACTAGTTGTGGGCACCCAGATCGTGCCACATCATCAAACGATCACTTCGGTCAGTGAGCCTATAAAAGGAGCTTTGGTGCTCGAGATTTAAAACAACACTTGTATTCGAATCATTTCTTTCTATTTTCATTATTCTGAGCTATAAATCACTGTACGAGGCTTCTTCACCTTTGAGAATTTTCTTAAAGAAGCAGTTCTGCTAGTGCATTTCATTTGTCTTGATTACCAACCTCCTTGGTTACAAACCAAGTAAATTCGGTAGCCTCATTTTATTGTATGCAATTTAGTTTTATTTTTTTAACAAGTGTTTCTAATTAAAGTCCAAAGTTCCGAGAAGGGTGCATTTATAATTTCAAACAATTCACCCCCTCTTGCCGGCCGCATGAGACCAATAATTGGTACCAAAGCAAGGGCATTTCAGGAGGAATAATCGCCGACCAAAGCACAAAAAAATGGTCCGACCAAGCATCTACCCACTAATGTTCGAAGGTATTTTTTAAAACTAATTTTGAAATTATGTTGACAATTAAATATGATTTTGCAGCCCCCAAAGACCAACAAAGAGAAGAAAAAGGAGAGTATTTCTGGACCAAGAAGGAGCAAGTGGACTTTGTAGCAAATAGATGAGTCTAATTCCATCTGTTGAGCATGCTACCTCCGCAGGAAGTTAGCAAAATCAACACCTAATGAATCAGCAAAGGAACTTTGGGAGAAGTTCCTGGAGCTACATGAAGGTACGCCCTTGTAAAATGAGATATGCTCCGGAACTAACTGACCAACCTTCGGCCGAAAGAAGGAGAGTGAGTAGGACAACTGCATGCCAAACTGAATGATTTAATCACCAGACTTATAAATCTTGGAGAACAGGTAACAAATCGAGATTCTTTAAGGTATGCGTTAAATGTTTTCCCTATGACACAAGAATGAGCATTTATAGTAGACTCCTATTATATTTTGAAAGATCTAGAGGTAAGTACTTTAGAGAGTTTATTTTCCACTTTAGAATTTCACGAATCTAGATGTGCATAATTAAAAAAGGAGACTAGTCAGAACATTGCCCTGAATGTAAGAACAGATGATCTAGACTTCAAAGCGTCAATCGATGAAGACCAAGTGACCCTAATGGTAAGACAAATTAGTAAATTTATTAAATCTAATAAATTTAATAAAGTGCAGGCTAAGAAACATTCTCGTAGTAGAAGGAAGGTCTAATGTTACAACTGCAACGAAGAAGGACACATCAAGGATGATTTCCCAAAGTTGAAGATGAAGGAGAAGAAGAAAGAGTCAGCCAAATCAAAGCATAAAAACTTAAAGGCATCTAGGAATAGTCATCATCGGAGTCAGAAGTTGAAGAATACGCCAGACTAGCCCTATTGATAGACCACCTAGGAGAAGATGAAAGCAGTTCAGAGATGAGCATCGATGAAGGGGTAGGATCCTCAAAAGAAAGCTATGATGAAGGGGGAACATCAGAACATGAGATAAGTGAGCTACGTGTCTTACCTCCTGAAAAGTCGTTTTAATTTATCAAGATGCTTTCTAAGAATATAGTAAAACTAGAAAAAGAAAATGCTAATATAAAAATGACCTTAGCCAATTTAAGTCCCTTAAAAATGTATGATAATCTAAAAGTAGAAAAAGAAAAATTAAAAGCACAAATATAAAAACTAGAAAATGATTATGCATGTTTGAAAGAAAATATGTTTCAAAAATCAGAATTTAAAAATTATGGAAGAATTAACTGGTATGTTAGAAAACATCAATGACAAATTAGGAAAATCCCTAAAATTATGTACTTCTAAAATTTTTAGTAAATTAGTAGATAGGAGCATATACTGAGTTCTAAAATCTTTTCTAGATTAAATTCCAAAATTTTTGAATTATTAGGATAGAAATATTTTAATTAGAAAAATATTTTTCAAAGTAAAATTTTCTATTCAAATTTCTTATTTGAAAATTTTTATACTCATAGAACAACAATATTTCTATCAAGGATTATTTTTCAAGATTTGTTCCGTTGAGTTATTTTCTACGAACTTATTAACAAAAATGGTATTTTGAAAATTAAAAATAATTTTCAGGCTCATTTTTGAAAACTTTTATTTTTTGTGGTAAAACATGATATTCTCTATCTTAACAAAATTTTTAAAATTTTCTCAAATATTATCTGAATTATTCTACGAAAAGCAAATTATTAATATTAAAAAGTCAAGAAATAGAAATTTGGAAACTTTTATTTTTTGCCTTTAAACAATGTGTTTCACGTATCCAAGAGAATTAGCAGAATTTTTAGAGTTGAAAAAAAAAATTATCTTTTAAGATTTATTTTTAAAAATTAGTTGCTTTGCTAAAATAAATTATTTCTGTTAGACTTAATAATATCTTTCCATGGAAATGTTTTTACCGGTCTAACTTATTCTGCTTAAATTCGACAAAACTTTTCAAGATTTTTTAAAACTAAAAAATAATTTGTAAATTATTTTTTTGCCAAAATAGAACATTAATTATTAAAAATATAATATGTTTGAAAATTATTTCTAAAAAATATTAGCCTCTTGTTTATTATTGTTATGTATCTCTAGAAAATTATTTCAAATTTTTATAACTATTTATTTATTTTTCTAATTTTTTATGTGATTATAAGGGGGAAAAATAAGTAAAAGTTAAGAGGGATTAAGAGGGGAGTTAAAAAATTTTAAAATTTTTATTCTTGTACCTATTTTACAATTTTATTAACTTGTTTAGCTCATTGCATTATATATTTTTTAGTTATAATTGCAATTTACTATTATTTCATTTTGGCTTAACCCTAACCTAACTTCAGTTGATGCATATCAAAAAAGGAGAGATTATCAGTATTCTGGGTTACTTTTGATGTGATTAACCATGTTAAGTTAGGTTCTGTCTATATTTGATCATTGTGTCTAATTGTGTAGGAATTTAGGAACATAAGAAGTTGAGCGAAAGATGGTGCCAGTGAGAAGGATGGTATGGTATGGCAGCCAACAAGTTCTGTGCATCTGAAGGCCGAGGTGTTGCGGAAGAGTACACCGGCGAACGAGAAGGATGTGCGAGGTGGTCCGAGGGACAAGAAGCCGAGGAGAAAGGTTGCTCGAGGAGAAGGTCAGAGTTTGGTTCAAGTGAGCTCAACTTCGGTTAACCGGAGCATCGCCCACGTGAAGAAGCGAAGAAGACCAATCTAGTATACCTTGTGGAAGGCGCCTTCCATGGACTGGAAGGCGCCTTCAATGCCTCATGGAAGGTGCTTTCCAACCTATAGAAGGCGCCTTCCCTAGCTGTTATCCAAGGATAAAGTTTTATCCTCAATGGATAAAATCTATCCGATGGAAGACTCCTTGAACCACCTTGAAGGTGCCTTCAAGTTGCGAATAATATTTTCCTAGGGCTATAAAAGAACCCTGGAGTTAGAAAAAATCCAACAACTTAAACAATAAGTTTTGTATACTTTTCGAGTCTTTCTTTTGAGCTGTCAACTTCTGTAAGAGGCTTCTCGCCTACAACGAAGGAGAATTCTAGTAGAGCACTTTCAAAGCCTTGGATTAACAACCACCTAAATTGTTACCATGTAAATTTTGACCACTTTTATTTTATTAGTTGTTAAGTTAGTTTTTATGTTTAATTTAATTGTGCCTACTAATCTGAGTTGAAAGATCAAGAAAGGGGTGTTTTTATTTTACAGGTAATTCACCCACATCTTGTTAGCCCCCGCTGCACCAACACATGCAAGTTGGTTCTCTTCTTCTCGCAAGAGAAGACAACTCATTTCCATTAGCTTTCTTCTTCATCTTCTTCTTTTATCTTCTTCTTCTTCTTCCTTCTTTGATCAATGGCTGACTTAGGCATTGGAGGGGCTGTGCTGACAAGCCGACCAAAGCTCTAATCCGTGTTACATTTAGGGTGCTTGGATCTCGCCAGGTGGGAAACCAATCTCGTATTTTGGAGAGGATGAGCTCGAGCTAGCGGAAAAAGAGACCATTAATAATATTTAGAATCATTTGAAGAAGAGGTAAAAACATTCACTAATTATTTCCAACGCCAGCTAGGTTCAGCTCTAGAGAGAACCTCCCCCTTGCTCAATCTTGTATGAGTTTTTGTCAGTATATTATCTTAGATTAGCATGACACTTTGGAATGCCTCCCTACAACAGAGGAAATTAAACAAATATTATTTGACATTGGAGATCAAAGGGCATCTGGATCGGATGGATATAATTCTAAGTTCTTCCAGTGCTCTTGGAACACTGCATGATTAGATTTCACTACAATGCTCATGCAAATTTTCACTAGCGGGAGATTATTAAGGAGATGGAATCACACCTTAATTACCCTTGTTCCAAAAGTGACCCATGCTAGTAAGGTAACAAATTATAAGCCAATTTCTTGCTAACTCATCGCAAATATATTAGCTTCATGACTATATGAGATCATAGGAGGTCTAGTTCATCAATCTCAGGCATCTTTTGTGCAAGGATGACTCATTACTGATAACATCCATCTGCACAAGAGCTATTTTGGAGGTATCATAGGAAGCATATCTCTCCTAGATGCATTATGAAGATTGACCTTAAGAAGACTTTCAACTCAGTACATTGGAAGTTTCTATGGAAAGCACTTATTGGACTACATTTTCCTATGTGATTTATATCTTGGATAATGGAATGTGTGACCACCACATCATTCTCATTGCCATTAATGGGGGTCGTCTAGATTCTTCCGTGGGGCTAGAGGACTACGGTTGGGGATCCACTCTCTCCTTATCTATTTGGTATCTATGTGGAGATTCTTGAATGGAAGTTACAATAGTGTATGATTAGATTAGATTTCAAATTTCATCCTTAGCATGGGCACCTCATCATGGGCACCTCATCTTGGTACATTTGACATATGTCGATGATCTATTATTATTCAGCTAGGGCGATGAGTTATCAGTTGGATTATTATCTTCTTGTCTATAGGAGTTTGGGTCAATGACGAGTCTTCATGTTAATCACAGAAGTCAAATATATTTCTAGCCGGAGTGGATGACAAGGCGCGCATGCGCATACTCTCTCTCATGGGCTTTTAGGAGGGCACCATACATTTTCGATATCTAGGGATACCACTTTCTACCGAGTGTTTGAGGATTTCAGACTATAGCCCGTTTCTTGACTCACTAGTCTGATAGATTAATTGCTAGCCAAAGCAGACACTTTTCTATGTAGGAAAGACTCAACTCATCATCTCAATGCTACATAGAGTAGAGTGCTTTTGGCTCTCTATATTACCTTTTCCTATCGAAATTATTAATTACATTTATAGTATATATAAATCTTTTATGTGGGCATCCAAATATCCTCTAGTGTCTTGGGCAGATATGTCTAGTCCCAAAGAGGAAGGATTGAGATTCCATGACTTGAAAGTTTAAAATCTTGCCTTACTGGCTAAGGTACTTTGGCAGATACAAGCAAAGAGGATACTCTCTGGATCAAGTGAGTGCACCATACCTATCTGAGACAAGCAAACATATGGACTTTGGAGGCAATGTACTTGGATTTCCCACTGATCAAGCGAGTATTATAGATCTGGGACCTCATCTTGTGGCTACTGGGTAGACGGTAGGTGATATATAGAGGTTAACGTATTGGTTTGAACATGATGGAGGAGTAGCCAAGGCTTTAGGCATCTCAATCCTACAAAGCCTAGGGTGTGAATGATATGGAAGCGTTACATACAACGTAGCCATGCAGTTACACTTTGGATGCTAACTCATAGATGAATTCCCACTAGAAACAAGAAATAATACTTGGAGGATTGACGTTGTGCATTTTATAGATGAGAGATGGAGATAAATGAGTAATTATTCTTTGGGTGTCCTCTTGTGGAGACATTATGGAGGAGGATTAGAGAGTGGCTACATATGGGGCAGGAGATGTCTACCTATCGACAGATATTATGTGTTTTCATATGTTTTTTTGCATAGGAGGTCGAATCTTGACTAAAGCCCGACATCTTGCAATATCAACTTTGATATACGTTGTATAGAAAGTTAGAAATAGTTGTATATATCTTTGATGAGGGACAATTAGACAGCGAGAGGATTTATAGAGATGTACAAATCCATATTTACCGGACCTTAGGAGTGTTCCTTGATCCGATATTACATCAATCGTGAGATACTACTAATCTTTGGGTATTGCACTTTGGTCTTATCTTGATATATATACAATTTACTTATTAAAAAAAATATGAATTCAATTTTTGTTATAAGTTTTGTAGAATAATCTTCATTATCATTGATGCCTTCCTACCACATGGGAGCAAAAATATAAAGTCATCACTTTAGCAATCTCTCTAAAGCGATCTCACATTCTTTTGAAGGGGGTAAAGAGAAGAGGGTATAGTACACAGGACATTTATCCTAGTGCATCGGTCCTTTGTATATACGAGATCAGATACCCAGTAAAGTGTTTTACATCTATTAAAAATTGACCTCAAGATTTATTAGAACAACCACTCATACAAGTACTAACCGTGCCCCCACGGGCTAGATCAGCTGAAAGGGTGTCTGACGCTTGCAACGGAGGCTTAGGGGTCCAGGGTCGCCAGTTGCATACGGGCGTAAAACCTCTGTTTGCTGCGCTTTAAATTTCACTCGACCCCCAATCACCCCTCCTGCCCAGTTTAACCGTGATTTATCCGCTATGGATATCTGTGGGGCCGAACCCAAGGGGCCACTAAGGTGGCGATTCCACCTTTTTTGCAACTAACCGTGTCAATCCATAGGAGCATGCTACCATATGATAGCAAAATGTGATTTACTCACCCTCCAGTGTCTTTATCAGTCCGTTCCAAATCAACATAGAAAAGATAAATCATGAGTGACTAATAATCTTAGATAATTAAATAGTACATGTGAGAGGATAAGTACCCAATTATTAGTCAGAATTTAACCTTGATTTTATAGTGGTAATATCTGTATGCCACCAATGATTTTGTTGGTGTGAATATGATTATAATATAACAACTCAAATATTTTGATAAAAAAATATTTTAAAATTAAAGTGTAAAAAGAGAAATAAAATGTATTAATTTCTTTTTTTTTATTATTAAAAAGAGCTTCTATAGATGGAAAATACTCAATAGAATTATTGAAGCAATTATTTTTCAAGTTAGAAACGAAGATTTAAAAAGAAAGTTCGAACTTGTCCGGAGTAGTTTCTGCTTAGTGAGGGAAAATAAAACTTAAAATAAAAATAAAAAATTTAATAGACTCACTCGCTTAATTTACAATTTAAATTTAATTTTTTTAAAATATTTTTTTTTATTATTTTTAATGAACTCGTGCAATCCATATTGGATTGGCGATTTATCAATTTGGCCCGACAACTTTAATTTCTTTCCAAATTCATAAGAGGTTTGAGGCTTTGAATTTGATGCTACGTTTATGTCTAGAAAAGAAAAAATAGTGAATATATTGAAGCACAGTTTTTTTAAAGTATATATAACTACTAAAATTCTAACATTTTATATTTTTATTTTAAATTTCACATCAACAACAGCAATGAGAAAAAAACAAAGGTGGAATGATCTTATCTGATTGCATCCTATTGTTATTCTTTTAAAAGGATGAATCCTATCTGGTTGCATCCCACGACTGCAACGGACGGAGTTAATGAGACATTTGATAGGGTTGTTGAGGGGTATAAAGATGAGCTGTCTAGCAGAACAATGTTTTAAGATATATGTTGTCCACATCAATCCAATCCAATGATAATAAACAATATCTTTTTAATCATCAAATTGAAGCTACAATGGTTCCATGTAAACATCATGCTCTTGCTCTCGGATATACTGCAGTGACAAGGTATCTAGTAGATTAATACGTACGGATGGTTCAAATGTTAGTTATGATCTATTACGTAACATTTGTTATAGTGGCATAATAAATTTAAGAAACTAGTAGATCGGACGGATAATTATATGTATTTTCTGATTTATTTGATGTACAAAGTATGGGATAAGATGGTTTATTTCTGAATTAGTTAGCTCGTAAGATCTGCATACTTGGTTATTTAAAAAATATAGACATTATATCTGCCTCAAGGGTTGACATGATGATAAAAGGTCGAGTGCATGTCCCCAGCAACCATAAACCAATTCTCGTAACTATTGGTAAAGCTGGAGTTCTATATCAAAAGCCACTCTGCTTCCCAATTTTACACTAAAAAAACTTATGACTAACGACGGAATATTTTGTCGGTAATTGAATCTAATGTCAAAATTACGAACGAATCTGAGACATCGTAAAAAATTGGGTCGTAGATGGATATTGTTGACGAAATTTTGAATCTAACTATAAAATAATGACTGAATCTGAGACATCATAAAATATTAGGTCGTAGATAGATATTACCGATGGAATACAAATTCCATCGATAATTTATGACGGAAGGTATATTTTCGTAGAAGATTTTTGTTGATGAAATTTACATTCTACAGTGAGAATCATTACGGATAATATCTATGGAATCCATGATTCTGTCGACGATCACAGACAGAAACTTATTTTCAGTCGATAATCACCAACGGAATCATGGATTCCGTTAGAGTATTGATATTTCTTGATGAAAATTCAGATTTTTATCAGAAATTATCGATATAAATTATAATTCTGTCGGTAAATAATAAAAAAATTTACAAGATAATTTTTATTTTCAAAATATAGAGTTTGGTGTTTCTGTACTACAACTTTGTCCCTTTTAAATATTAAACATATGACTTTCATAACATGTAGTACAAAACATCAGAAATTTCAAAATTAAATAACTCAATTAAGTAGTAAGCATTTCGAGCAAGTTCATTTAGAAATCAAATAAAAATCCTATTTGAATGTCATTGTAGTAAATAAATATTCAAAAGATTAGAATGCATAACCAACAAATTAAAGAACCTTGAAACATTTAACAATTAAATATATCATCAACTCAGAAAAATCAACATATCTTAATATGGAAAATGACATAAATTGAAGAAAGCCATCGGGCGTGTACTATTTGATACGAGCTAGGTTATCTATCAAGATCCTTCATCTCCTCGTTACCTGCACCATATAGATTTAGCAAGTCTAAACACTTAACAAGTTTAAACATTTTATAACAAGTAATAAATATACATTCACATATTTTTCAATATATATTTAAAAAATACCTTTAACATTTAAAATTAAACCTTTCTGACATTAAATTACATAAACTTTCAAACTTTAATAAAATAACATCGAAAATTAACTTTCAATATTAATCTTAAACATCAGAATATTTTAACTGAGATTAGATCATAGAGTGTGACCCTTTTATCTCAATCTCTAATCATTTAGCTAAACATTTACCATAGTACTAGGTTTGATAGTATTCACCAATATCCTCTAAGTTGGATTCCATAACCTCTTTTACCTCTGATTTGATAAGAATTCCAATAATTCCAATATCTTCTAAGCCAAATTTCTTACCCATCAAATTACCATAAACAATTCACATCACTCTAAAAATTTTACTTTTCATGCATCAAAATCATTTATTAAAAATTATAATTTATTTTCCTTTATCCATAAAAATTAAAAGCAGCCCATAATAAATAAAGTAAATGTGTTGTCTTTCTAAGATTCTCAATGGTCTTTCTAGGATTCTCAACGATCTATTCAGGTGTCGGAAGGCCCCAACGAGTCACTAGAAAACCACTAAACTTCTCAACAAGCCAATTCAAGCTCGAAAAATATTTTAGCACACTTAATGCACATCTCACAGACATCATGACGTGTTGCCTGAAACGTTCAAGATGCTACCCGCCTCCCTCATGTTGGACAATCTACCGGAGATTTTTGGAGAATTAGCTGAATTAAAATTACACCAAATCAAATTCAACTAATTTGTCGGGATGACTTGAGTATGTAATCTTAGGTTGCTAGTGGGGTTGGTTTCTGCCAAGTATTGAGTGTAGATTGTAGAATGGCTGAGTGGCAGAGTGGCCGAGCAGGTAGAGTAGTCGAGTAGGCAGAGCGGCCGAGTATGTAAAGTGGCCGAGTAGGCAGAGCGACCGAGTGGCCGAGTGGGAAGAGCAGTTGAGCAGGTAGAGCAACCGAGCAAGTAGAGTGGCCGAGCAGGCAAAGCGACCGAACAGGCAGAATGGCCGAGTGACAAAGCGGCCGAGTGGGATGAGCGACCAAACGGGAAGAGCGGTCGAGCTGGCAGAGAGGCCGAGTGGGTAGAGCAGCCGAGTAGACAGAGTGGCCAAGTGGCAGAATGACCGAGCATGTAGGGGGGAAGAGCGGGTAGAGCGGGAAAAGTGGCTAAGCGAGCAGAGAGGTCGAGTGAACAAAACGACCGAGCAAGCAAGTGGACTGAGGCCTGTGATGGACGCAGTTTTCTTAAAATAGATTCACCCCACTTTTGGCTATATTTCGACGTTTTCTTGGGTTGTCTGTTTCCCACGATACAGTGGTTAATTATGATACACACTAAGCACTGGTGGTCATAGCGAACTGAGAGGTACCCGACTGTTATCACAGATACACCGCTGAACAGGAGATGCAGACGGAAAAGAAAAGAGGGGAAACGTAGGCGGAGAGCTTCAGTTTTTCTTTTTGTGTGTCCCCTGCTCAAGATCATGGTCTCTCTTTATATAGGAGCAGCATCCCTCATTTACATTGAACGCCGAGTAATGACCATTCAATACCTAAGGATTAATGATAGCCTTCGGCCATCAATGGTCGACCATTACTATCCGGGAGGTTACAAAATCGCCATTAACAATGGCTAATGCTTTCGTTACCTTTTGGAGTAGCAAATAAAGAGAATCCATAGGCAAAATATTGGTTGTTCCACTTGAGCAAATTTTGTCCCGACCAATCCGGCATTCTGCACGCACAGATCATGCTCACACACGAGTCAACTTGGTTCAGTGCAATCTAGGTCATGGATTCGTACTCCCTCTGCGCACCTATGCGTGAGAGAGAGTCTCTCCCCATGTATTTGTTTACATCATCAATGCATGTGAATCAATATAAACCAACCAATATGCCTTAAAACTCCTAATATGAGACAAAAGTTCCATTCACAATGGAGCTTCTTTCCTTTCCACCTCTTCTTCATTCACATATATCCAACAATCTCCCATATGAATGGAGACAAAGTATGTGATAACATTCAATAATTGAGTCTAGTATAGGATAAGTAGGTTTTACCATTTGAACATTTCCTTATGAAGATCTGTTTGTTTACTGGCTGACAGTAGACATCATGTCCTTAAATTGTTCTGTCATCTATGTAAGCATTAACATATCTCACCCAAGACTCTCCCTAATACAACTCATCTCTCATGAGTGTTTTCATTCTTGGCTATGAACAAGCCTGGGTCTATGAGAAGTTCTAAGAACTGTGCCCCCAATTCTCTTCAAAGAGACCCAACTTCTTTTTCACATATGTGATCTCTTAAGAGTATTCCACATTGCTCTACTAGATTATTAAAACTCGTGTGTTCAACCTTCATTGATTTATTAGGTCATTCCCTATAGTGAACAACTTTGTCACTACAATTAGGTTGTCCATTTGAACATAGTTCTTAAGATCTCCAATTTGTATAAGTTGGGTTTCCTTTGCACCAATATTTCTCATCAGCATCAAGCTCCATCCCTCGTGATGAGCTTGCAACTAACTCTCTGTTCAACCCCTTAATTAATGGATATACCAGGTTATCCTTTGATTTCACATAGTCAACAGTGATAACTCCCATTGAGAATAGTTGTCTAACGGTATTATGTCTATGATGTATATGTCTAGACTTACCATTGTTTAGATGGCTCTGTGTCCGAATAATTGCTAATAGACTATCACAATGTATGTAAATTACTGACACCGATTTTGTCCATCTTGGAATATCTTCTAAGAATTATCATAGTCATTCAATCTCTTCACCACATTTGTCAAGAGCTACAAACTCAGATTCCATCATGGATTTGGTTATTACAGTTTGCTTAAAAGATTTCCAGGAAATGATTGCACCTCCAAAAGTGAATACATATTCACTCGTAGACTTAAAGTCTTTTATGTCAGATATCTAACTTTCATCGTTGTATCCTTCGATTACAAGCAAAATATCTCGTATAGTGAAGTCCATATTCACGAGTATATCTCAAGTACCTCAGTACTCTTATTATCTCTTTCAAGTACTGAACACCGGGATTACTCGTATATCTACTTAGTTTACTTACTGTGTAAGTTAAGTCTGATTGTGTATAATTCATCAGGTACATCAAACTTCCAATCACTCGAAAGTGATTTATTTGAGAGATATTTTCTTCTTCGATAGATATTGACTCGTATCTATCGACGTCTGTGCCAACGCAGTATCACTATTAGTGAATTTCTCAAGAATATTATCCACATAATAGGACTGACTAAGAACAAATCTTTCTGTTGTTCTAAGAATTTTTATTCCTATAATCACATCAGCAAGGTCCATGTCTTTCATGTCAAATTTTGAGTTCAACATGTTCTAAATGGATTTAATTATCTTATCATTACTCTTAATGATAAGTATGTCATCTACATATCGACACAAGATGATATAGTCATTCTCTATGGCTTTTATGTAAATACATTTATCACATTCATTGATTTTGAATCCATATTCCTTTATAGCATTATCACATTTCTTATGTTATTGCTTTGGAGTTTATTTCAAGCAGTATAACGACTTCATTAATCTACAAACTTTATTTTCCTGTCCTGGAATAGAAAACCCTTCAAGTTGCTCTATGTAGATTTTCTCTTCTAAATTCCTGTTTAGAAAGGTTGTCTTTATATCTATCTGATGTATTTTGAGGTTCTATAGAGAGCCTATAGCTAACAATACATAATACTCTAATGGAAGTTATTCTCGATACCAGAGACTATGTATCAAAGTAATCAATGTTTTCTTATTGTCGGTATCCTTTGATTACCAATCTGACCTCATACTTATCAATCGTGTCATCTGATTTCATTTTCTTCTTGAAAATCCACTTGCAAGACAGTGGTTTGCTTCCTTGTGGAAGATCCACAAGTTCCTATGTGTGATTTTGCAAGATAGATTTTATATCAAACGCAATTGCCTTTTTCCAGTGAGGTTCATCAGAAGAGCTTATTACTTTTGAGTGACTGTGGGACTCACTTTCTAACATGGAAGTGATAAAATCAATTTTATAGGATTTTTTCACCCAAACTCTTTTACTTCGTCTGAGCTCAACCTTAACTAGTTCATCTTTATCTTCTTCACCTTGTGTTTCATATGCCCATTTTGAGGAGCTAGCGACGGTTGTCTTCCATTCCACAACTCATAAGGGCTCATATCTATTTTCTTTTGGGGCACCTTATTTAAAAAATAATTAGCTGTTAACACAGCTTCCTCCCATATGAACTTTGGCAGTCCAAAGCTTAATAGAAGAGCATTTATCATCTCCTTTTAAGTATGATTCTTTCGCTCAGGAACACCATTTTGATGAGGAGTATAAGGAGTTATTGTTTCGTGTCTGATCCCATGTTTAGCACACAACTTAGCGAACGGTGATACATATTCACCGCCTTGGTCACTTCGAGCTACCTTAATCTTTTTTATTAAATTGTTTTCAATCTCATTTTTATAGAGAGTGAATTTCTCTATAGCTTCATCTTGATAAGACACAAAATAATACTTTATGTTATCATCAATAAAAGTGATGGAGTATTTATTACCACCACGTATTAGGGTACCTTTTAGGTCGCCCACATCAGTGTTAGTTAGCCTAATTGGTTTGTTGCTTCTTTTAACATGTTGAAAGGATGTCTTTGTCATTTTTTGCTTCAACAAAAATCTCACACTTGTGTTTCGGGTCAAGGAGGAATGAAAGTATGCTTTTCATGTTGATTAATCTACACAACACATCGTAGTTAACATATCCTAGTTTTCCATGCCACAAATAAGAAGACTCAAGTATATAAGTGGAAGAGTTTATAATTTTATAAATCTTAGGTGTAATCACCATTACATTGAGGTTAAATAACCCATAAATTATATAACCCTTTCCTAAAAATATTCTATTTTTGAATAGAAGAACTCTATCTGACTCAAAAATAATGTGAAAACCATGCTTTCTTAGAAGTGATCTAGACACTAGATTCTTCCGAATCTCCGAAACATACAGTACATTGTTGAAAGTCAACTCCTTACCTGAGGTCAGCTTCAGCACCACTTTTCCTTGACCCATGATGTCCGAGATTGCTGAGTTCTCAATGAACAATTTGTCTCCATTGACTTCTTTGAAGTTGTAGAGTAGATCCTTGTTGCAGCACACATGTCTAGTGGCATCGGTATTGATCCACCATTATTGTGGATTGAACCCACCAGGTTCAATTCAGATACCATAATACAGAGGTCGTCCATTTATGGTTCTTCGTTCAGGTTGGCCTCCTATTTTTTTTTAAACTTTTTGCACTCTAAAGACTTGTAACATACTCAGCCATAGTTGAAGCACTTCCTAGAGAATTTCTTGCTTATGCCTCTTTGGGTCCCATCTTGGAAGTCTTGGAGTTCTTCCGTTTTGAGTTTTGATCGTGCTCGACTATGTTGACTTTTACAATAGCCTGAGAGAACAATTTCCTCTCCAAACTCTTGTTATCTTCTTCAATTCGAAGTCTAACCATGAGTTCTTCCTCATTCATCTCCTTCCACTTGTACTTCCGGTAGTTTTTGAAGTCCTTCTAGTCGAGAGGTAACTTCTCAATAATAGTATGCGCTTAGAAGGTTTCACTCAGAACTATATCTTCTGAGTGAATCTCGTGCAAGATTACCTAAAGCTCTTGGACTTAGCTGATCACTGTATTGCAGTCAACCATCTTGTAGTCTAGGAATTGACCCACAATGAATTTCTTAGCTCCCACATCCTCCATTTTGTACTTCTTGTCTAAAGACTCCCACAACTCCTTAGATATTCTCTTCGTGCTATACACAATATACAATGAGTTTACAAAGCAGTTGAGGATGTAGTTATGGCAAAGGAACTCAGAATCAGTCTATGTCTCCACTGTACTGATGGTGTGAACATCAGCAGCCTTAGTATACTTGGGAGGGTTCTCGGTCAACAACTGAGCCAGATTGAGCATGGTCAAGTAGAAGGGCATCTTCTGCTACCACCTCTTGAAGTTTACTCTAGTGAACTTCTCTGGCATTTCCCTGTGGTTGATTGGCACAATTCCAATCAGGGTGGAGGGGGCCTTCATGTGTTGAGTATGTTGCACGTCAACACTTTATTTTATAGTCATCTCAACAGAACACAGTCTGTTTCAAGATTGTTGGACAATCCGCCAGAGATTTTTGGAGAATTAGCTAAAGTAAAATTACACCAAGTTAAATTCAATTTATTTGTTGGGGTGACCTAAGCAAATAATCTTAGGCTATCAGCGGGACTGGTTTCTGCCAAGTGCTGAGTGCAGACTATAGAGCGACCGAGTGGACCGAGCAGCCGAGTGGATCGAGCGGCCCAGCAGGTAGAGCGACTGAGTGGCAGAGTAGCCAAGTGGACAAAGCGATTGAGTGTGAAGAGAGATTGAGCAGGAAGAGCAGTCGAGCAGGAAGAATGGTCAAGCAGGAAGAGTGACTAAGAAGATCGGTCAAATGAGCAAAGAAGTTAAGTGGCAGAGTGGGTAGAGCGGCCAAGCAGGAAGAGCCACAGAGCTAGAAGAGTGGCCGAGCGGGAAGAGCGACTGAGCAAGAAGAGCGGTAGAGCGGCCGAGCAGGCAGAGTTACCAAGTGGCAGAGCAGCTGAGCGGGCAGAGCGACCGAGCGGGCAGAGCAGTCGAGTGGGCAGAGCGGCCGAGTGGAAAGAGTGTGCGAGCGGACAGAGAGGTCGAGTGAGCAAAGCGACTGAGCAAGCGAGTGGACCAAGGCCTACGATGGACATAATTTCCTTAAAATAGATTCGTCCCTCCTTTGGTTAAGTTTCGAGGTTTTCTCGAGTCGTCTGTTTTCCAGGATACAATGATTAACTGTGATACACACCAAGCTCTGGTGGTTACGACATACTGAGAGGTACCCGACTGCTATTACATGTACACTGCTGAGCAGGAGATGCATGACGGAAAAGAGAGGGAGAACATAGGCGGAGAACTTTAGCTTTTCTTTTTGTGTGTCCCTTGCTCACGACCATAGTCTCTCTTTATATAGGAGCACCATCCCTCATCTGCATCGAATGCCAAGTAATGATAACCGTCGGCTATCAATAGTCGACCATTACTATCCAGAAGGCTATGAAATCACCATTAACAATAGTTAATGCTTCTGTTACCTTCTTGAGCAACAAATAAAAAGAATCCATATGTCAAAATGTTGGTTGTTCTACTTGGGCAAATTTTATCTTGACCGGTCCGGTATTAGGCACATGCAGGTCATGCTCGCATATGAGTCAACTTGGTTCAGTGCAATTCGGGCCTTGGATTCGCACCCTCTCTGTCCATCCATGCATGAGAGAGAGCATTTCTTCATATATTTGTTCATATCATAAATGCATGTGAATCAATATAAACCAACCACTATGCCTTAAAACTGTTAATGTGAGACTAAAGTCTCATTCATAATAGAGCTTCTTTTCTTTCTACCTGTTCTCCATTCACATATATCCACCACCTCATTCACATAAAAGAACCAAACTCACTTCCATTCACCTCTAGATGTACCTGTATAAGCTTGAACCTTAAATTCCTCAATTAGGACCTTAAACCTCGACTCAACACCCCTTCCCGACACCTCAAGATATTGTCCTAGACCTGATCCAACTCCTCTCAACTCCAATTATAGTCTTTAAACTCAAATGATAGCAAATCATTACTCGATCCTCCTCCTAGCCCTCAACTTGCATCCTCTCAATTAAACCATCGACTAACACCCTTCCCGACTTGAACCACTACCTAACCCAACCCCTTCGACTCATGGACAGACCACTGGACCAAACCCCCCACATCAAACCATGTCCACATAGCGCCAGTTGCGATCAAACCCCCCTCGAATAGTCCTAATTCTATAAGCCGTGACCACCTCATCTCGCCCCACCCTCCATCCGACGCAACCTTCAACCCCCTTGACTCCAACTCTTTCCCTCAATATAACAACACCTCCTCAGCCCCTCAAGCACCCTTCCAATGCCCCCAAGGTAGTAACAATTTTCAAAAATTCTAGCTTTAAAATTTTTCAATCAAAAAGTCATTAGAACTTCATCAAATCATCGTAACAATTGAAAAACATAATCCTTAACAATAAACCATATGCATCAAACATCAAAACCTACATAATATAATCCATATAGTGCTAAAATGAATGTTAGAAATCTTGTCTTAGTGTTTTAACATGTGAAAAAATTGAGCGAGGCATAGGAGAGCGATGGGTGACGATCCGATAATGTTCTTAAATTTTCTCAAACTTTTAGGAAAATATTTCTCAAGCGTTTCTAAGGACGCATTTGGTTCAAGATTATCAACAATAATCTTGGTTATCTCTCGAAGGTTATGCTAGGATATATACTAAAAGCCTAACTTTTTGTATGAACATTTATTTTGAAATGAGAATCACATTGGTCAAATGTCTGCATTTAGTTAAATGTAGTTGTCCATTTAATTTATATTGTAGATAACATGGTGTATGGTATCACACAGAAGATAATGTTATTAGTTCATTATAAATTATAAATAGTAGCTCACAACCAAGATGGATTGGGACAAACCATTGGAATAGTTGTAGTGTAATTTGGTATTAGTTTATCTTGACTATAAAATTACACTAGTACACTATGTGTGTATTGAGTAGGATCATTTGAGGTTGTTTCTTTTTATATTAACTGCATAAAAGAACAAAACCTCTGTTATTATAGATGTGCGTACTCTTAATCTCGATATAATAACAAACACATATACTTAGTATTTATTTCTTTAATTTATCAAAGGGTGAGATTTATTCAGTTAAATCAATAGACCCAATAAGTTGAGAAATAATATTATTGTTGTTGATTATAAAAGGAAACTATGTCCTAGTAATCTAGGTTGATAATGTCCCCTTGAGGAGCTTATAAGGATTATCATGTAAACCCTGCAGGTGGACTTAGTCCGACATGATAATAAGGTTGAGTGGTACTACTTTTGGAGCTAGATGTTAATTAAGTGAGTTGTCAGTAACTCATTTAATTAACGGACATACGATATCTTAAACACAGGGAGACTAACACACTCATGATAAAAAGGAGCTCATATTGTAATATGGGATTGGTGCGATAGTTCAATAATAACTCTTTAGTGGTATGAGTTATTATTGATGAACTTGAGTTGGGTGTTCAAGTCGAACACAGGAAGCTCAAGTCCATCAGGAGGCCAAAACCAATTCTTCCTCTCGATCCCTGTTGTAGCCTCTATAAAGTCTCACATTCACCCGTTTTAGTTTTACTTCCTACCCAAGAAAGGGGTCGACCACATCCTTGCTTGGTGCCCAAGCAAGGGGTCGGCCAAACCTTGCTTCCTACCCAAGAAAGGGGGCGGCCAAGCCTTGCTTGGTGCCCAAGCAAGGGGCCAGCCAAACCAAAAGGAAAACAAAAGAAAAGAAAAAGAAAATAAAAAAAGGGGGAGATTTTTTCTCAACAGAATTAAAGATTTTTCTAAAAAAAATTACGTTGATTATTTCTTAGAAATTTTCTAAAAAGAATTATATTAATTCTTTTTTAAGAAATTTTTCTAAAAAGAATTATGTTAATTCTTTCCTATAAATTTTTCTAAAAAGAATTATGTTTATTTTTTTCTTAGAAAGTTTTTAGAAAGAATTATACTAATTCTTTCTTAAGAAATTTTTCTAAAAAGAATTATGTTAATTCTTTTCTAGAGATTTTTTCTAAACAAAAATCTATTACTTTTTCTCCTTTTTTTATCTGGGGTAAAGGGTTATAAAAGGAGAGGAGGTTGTGCCACAACAATCAATAATTCAATTAAGAATTGATAAATTTCTCTCCACAACTAAAAACTCTCTCTTTCCCCTTAAGGCCGACGCCCCATTCTTTCTTTTCTTTCCTCTAGGGTCGGTGCCCTACTTCTTTTCTTCCCTCTAGGGCCAGTGCCCCATCTTGTCTTGGTGGCTGGAGCTTGGAGGAAAAGAAAATGAAGAGACGAAGCATCTTGGTGGCCGGCGGTTTGGAGGAGAAGAAGAAGGAGGAGGCGTTCTTTTCTTTGCATCCTTTGGTGGTAGGCGGCTTGGAAACAAAAAGGGTTTGGGTGTTTTTGTCTTGGTAGATCGTCACCGACACGACGTTTAAGAAGAGGAGAGGAATACGACAGAAGATCAAGAGGTCTTTGCCTACGAAAAAAGGTACAACTAGTTATTTATTCCGCAGCACAACTAGTTTTATTTTCTTTGTATGGATCCTGAAATACCAACACAAGAGGCTAGCAATTTCGTGTTTTCATTTTTGTGCTTCGATTTGTGTTTCGATCTTGTGCGTTGATTGAGGTCTCTGTAGTTAAACCTAAGGTTACTGTGAGAAGTTTAAATATTCAATTTCTTTGAAAGGCTTTGTCTAGGAAGTGGTGGATGATCTCATAACCAAGAAGGCCTAGTGCCTCGCCTACAACCTGGAAGCTGATCCTTGAAATAAATATTTAATCAACTTCTGTAATATGGTTTAACTTCAGAAGAACACAAGAGTTGAACTTGGAGTAAAAATGTTAAGTTTCGTTTCCAATCCATGTTTAACTTTGAAGAACGAACTTAGAGTAAAAATATTAAGTTTCATTTCCAATCCAAGTTTAACTTCTAAAGAGTACATGGGTTGTTAGGAAAAGTTTTGTGCTTATACAATTTTTTTTTTTTATAGGGGAAATAGAACGGTATTCCAAGTAGCACCCAGCAGGTTAATGTTGATAACCCTGTTTGGTTTAGGTATTGATCAATTCCCAGGAATGAAGGATGCCCCCCCCCTCCCCCCCCCCAAAAAAAAAAATCCGATTACCTTGGAAGCCTTGGGTTTTCGTTTATTCTAGGGTTAACAATATTTTTTTTCCCAAAATTATCCTCGTAGTTTCTGCCGCGGAGGAGGGCAGGTGGGCGTTAAGCGAGGAAGGGGAGGAGTGAGGGAGGGAGGGGCGAAGGGGATGACTCATTCTGCTTGCACATGAACTATTGGCGATGGGAAGACGCAACGATGCCAGCTCACAACGAAGGCGATGATGGCTGACAACAACGCCACTTCTCCTCACTATTAAAAATAAATTCTATTATGACACTTTCTTAATGACATTTAATTTAAAATATCATTATAAATATTTTTTACCACACTTATAAATAATAATTACTTCTACAAATAAAGTATCATATTAAACCCCCCGTCATACCAAATATTATAAATGTCATTATATTTAGACTTTATTAAATAAATTTAACCTCTGTTCTTTAACCTAGTATCACCTCCATCACACATATATGCCTCGCTCCTTTCCCCTTTTTTCCACCCGCAGCATCGCCTCCACCACGCACGCACCTCCTTTCCTTCCATTATCGCAGTAGCTAGCAAGCTTCTTGCCTTGCATCAGCAAGCTTCTTCTCTTGCAACAGCAAGCAAGGAGGAGCTCAAAAGTAACCCTAAATTTCTTATTTCTCATCAAAATAGAATCTACAAGGGAATAGAGATTGCTATGTATTTTGCAAATAGTTATGCACATGGAAGATAAATTGAGAGACTCGTCTTCAGGAGTGTAGTGGTTCTTGTCCATGAGAACATTTTCTCCTTACAAGAGAAAACCCCAAGCCTCATTCATTCCTCCCCATAAAATTTCTTCTCTATTTTGAATGGTAGGGCACATGCAAATCATTTGACACTTGGCATTGAGATTGTTGTGTTGGTTGGACTTTTATTTTAATAATTAGGTGAACGTTCAAATACATCAATGGAGGCTAAACCAAAATGAAACTGAGTGCATTGGAAGTAGAGTAATACAAGAAGGCATAGGTTTAATAGAAGAGCATACTAACTTTTATGCTAGGTGTTGGAAGATGAGGTAGGTTTGTTAAGTAATGAAATAATGGGTTTTCTTGATAATGTTGGTGACCTTTGGTGAACCTAAACCATGCAAAATATAATGGCATTGGGAATGAGCCTACCAGTGTCATTCTCTATCAGTTAAATTACCATAGGCTTTACCAATTGAAAGGTTCTAAATGAGCATAGTCACCAACCAACTACAAGAGAGTGATGATATTTAATTGGGATGATTTTCCAACAAAGAAGAAAAGTGGTCCTCCTTAGTGAAAAATCTTAATTCATTATTCTACTACTATTACTTTTTCTTTTTCTTCTTTTTGTTATTATTATTTCAAGATCTTTTTTGCTGTCTTTAATTTAATTCAATTATATATTTTTCTCTTTATGATCCTAAATTAACCTAGTTGCATCCTTAAATTAACCAAGTTATTCTCCTTATTATTTATGAGAACTTTAAAACCTCCTCAATTGCAAGAACAGTAGAGATAAAAGAGACTAAAGGAAGCATGCGGTGAAAATTTTGGTCTAAGAAATCTAAAGCTTTAAAGGTCTTTCTTTGTTACCTTTTATTTTTTGTACTATTGATTTTTCTTAGGTGAGGTAAATTATAAGATACCATAGATTGTTATATCCTTTTGAGTCCTTATGTTGTAAAGATTTATCTATATCTTGAGTCTTCTACCTTGTGAAATTTTATTTTTTAATTGAAAATCCTATTAATATGAGTTGACATCTTAACTCATGATGTTTTATTCTTGATTCAAGTAATGGTGTAGAAGAAAAATTGGTAAGATGATTTATACTCTTCATTTATTTTATTTTAAAGTATTTTGTTAAATTATCATTATGTGTTAAATAAGTATTTACATGTCTATAATGGCTACAATGAAAGAATTAGAAAATCAACTTTCTGAAAATTATAATGATTAAGTGAGTCCGAATGATATATTTGCTCAAATCATTAGACCAGAAAGACTTGGTCAAATACGTATGCTTGGTGATGATGTTAGCCTATCTAATACAAAGTGGCTAACATATTGCAATGTTAGAAACAAAGATTTCTGATCAATCAAACATAAATCCTCTTTCAAATTGCAATAATAGTCAACATCGTTCATCAAATAGTAATCCATAAGGTTCTATTCCACCTCATCTAATCTTACGGGTAAGATTTGTTTAATTTCTATTTTATTATATGTTCCACACCTCTTGAAAACTTTTGCTATATTTTGCACTTTCATGTAGATTAAAAGTTCTGTCTTGATCAAAAGATTATTTGATTCGACAAAAATTGTGGCAAAAGGAGTGTTAGCATAAATCCAAATAATATAGTAGGGAGACAAAAACTGTTAAGGTCGATTTGTAGATAGAGGGGAGGGGGGGAGGGGGGTGAATAGCTCGTTGTGCGCTCGTCGTCCTATCGTCGCTTGTTTCTTGGTGATGATATGTAGCGAAAAATACAAGAAACACAAATACAACACTAACACGAAGGATTTACTTGGTATCCACCTCAAGAAGAGGTGACTAATCCAAGGATCCACATATGACACGCACTATCCACTATGAAAACACTCCTCTACGGTAACTACCGAAGGCGGAGAAGCCTGTATAGGACTCACACACAAAGATACACAAGAAGAACAAACTACAAGCTGATAAAATAATAAACCTTACAAGATTTACACGGTAGAAACCCTAGCTTGCCTTTCTTCTTGCTTGTTGTTGCCTCTTGAACATTGGAAGTGCACCAGCACTTGTTTCCAAGAGCCTCCAAGAACTGGCTGTGAGTTGTGGAGAAGATGCTGTGAAGATCAGAGAAGAATCAGGAGCTATCGAATGAATCCGTGCGGAGAAGAACGCTCACCAACGGATATAACCTGCGCCAACGGTCAAATCCCAATCGATTGAATTGCTCTTAATCGATGGGGGAGGCTTTAGATCGATCGACCGATCGATCCAGAGCGCCTTTGTGCTCTCTGGAACTCGCTTGAATCGATTAGTCGATTGATTCACTAAACCTCACGTGATTCCAACCTCTGTCCGCGATTTCCATCTTCCTAATCGATCACCTGATCAATCGGAGGCTCCCAATCGATCGAGAGGTCTTCTGTGCTGTCGCAGATTCTCCCCAATCGATCCACTAATCGATTGAGAGAAGGCTTTGTCGCAGCACCTCACCCAATTGATCAACCGATCGATTGGGCATGAGTCAATCGATCGGTTGATCAATTAATTCAACTTGATTTGCCCTAATCAAATCCCTAGCCCCTAAAACACAACATTTGGTCAACCATGACCTGTTGGGACATCATGCCTAGTGTCTGGTCATCCTCGACCCGCTAGGATTTACTCACTAAGTGTCCGGTCAATCCCTTTGACCCACTTGGACTTTTCTCCTTGTGCAAGTATCCGGTCAACCCTTTGACCTACTTGGACTTCTCAATACTAAGTGTCTGGTCAACCTTGACCCACTTGGATTTCCACATACCTGACTTCACTCACCAGGACTTCCCTTCTACCTAGCTTCACTCACTAGGTCTTTTCATTTGCCTGGCTTCACTCACCAGGACTTTCACCTAGCTTCACTCATTAGGGTTTTCATACTACCTAGCTTCACTCACTAGGTCTTCCCATCTGCCTGGCTTCACTCACCAGGGCTTCCCTTCTGCCTAGCTTCACTCACTAGGACTTTCCCAGTCAAGTATCCGGTCAACCTTGACTTACTTGACTCTTCATCACATCAACCTAGTCAACCTTGACCAGAGGAGAATTGTACCAACAATCTCCTCAAACGAATGATTGCCCCTGCAATCTCCATGTATTGTCAGTCTCCATGTATTGTCAAACATCGAAACCCAAATATCAAGACTCAAGCTTGAGCCATCTCAAGCTTAGTCAACCAAGTCAACCTTGACCTAGGGAATATTGCACCAACAATCTCTCCCTTTTTGATGTTTGACAATACCTTTTAAGTTAGGCTAATTCCATAGCCTCAACTTCCTTTTCCTGCCAAAGTATGAATGAGGGTTTCCTTTATTCTCCCCCTTTCGTAGAGGGTAAATTCCCTCTTGAGGTAATGAAGGCCTAACTTAACCCTGCACATTTCCCCCTATTGGCACACATCAAAAAGAACTCTCCCCTAAAGAGTTACTCACCGTTGTTCACAACTTCACTCGTTGTGCACAATGCCATAATGAAGGTCTCATACCCTTCATTATCTTTGCTGCTCACCCTTGAGCGTTAACCAATCCAACAATGAAGATCACATACCATTCACTGTATTAAATGCTCACCATGGAGCATTATTCCACTTGATGATGCTCATCCTAGAGCATCCATAACCCCTCAATGAAGATATCCACTCTCCATTGTATTTCAACGCTTAACCTTGAGCATTGTTTATCTAAATGAAGGTTTAACCACCTTCAATGGTGTTAAAAAATAAATTTCATGTCCTTAAAAAGTAACTCCCCCTAAACACATGCTTCAAACTTCTGTTATTGCACCAACAATGGTTTAGAATCCTCAAATATTTAGGAAATCCAAAATTAGAAGTTTTGAGGTTCAAAAATTCAATAAAGAAACCAAACCTCAAGCTAAACTTCTACTTAGTCTTCCTTAACCAATCCAATCTTATTTTCATCATGAAAACTCCCCCTAAACATAAATAAATGTGTTTTGAGGGGTTAGGAATGATTACCTAGACTCAACATGGTCTAAAATGCTGAAAACAGGCTTGCACAGCCAAATCCGGCACTTCAATCGATCAATGGATCGATTGAAGCAGTGTGGATCAATCAGTGGATCGATCCACTGCATTTCTGTTTGTGTAATCTGCCTTCTCAATCGATCGCCCGATCGATTGAGACACTTCAATCGATCGGGTGATTGATTGAATGCCTGATATCCTGAAATTTGATTTCCGCGAATTTCAGAGACTCCCTAAAAATTCTAAAAATCATGAAAATTTGTGTAGACATTACTTAGGGTATACACTATCAAGGAAAAATAGTTTTTTTATGAAAATACTTCATATTTTCAAAGATTGACATAAACTTGAAAACTTGTAAAAACTTTAGTGTTTTCTTCAAGTTTGTGTCTAACTTTTCAATGATGATTACTATCAAAAGATAGTCTTCACCAAGGTTTTCCAAAAGCATTTTAAAATGACTTTCAAAACCAATATCCAACCATATTCTTTGGGCTCAATGCACATGACTTGTACATTAGCTTTCCCTATGAATGGAAAACACAAAACTATGTGTTTTGATGAACCCAAAACTCAACTAGATGCACTAAATCAACATCTTGAGTTTCGTTCATCATCCTAACATCTCACTTGTATCTAATGTGCACTAAAACACATACAAGTCACCTTAAAAGTCTTTGTGAGATGTAAAGTTTGGTTTTACCCTAAACTAGGGATTATCTAGTCATTTTAAGAGTTTTGAACATCCACTAAGGATGTTACTAGTTAATAAATGTCATTAGTCCTTAATTTCAAGAGATTAAAAGTGATGCATGATGAGTTATGACATACATCAAAAATAAATGATTTTTCAAAGGAAAAATTTACTATAACTACATGATGTATGTATGACATGACATGACATTTTTGTTTGGTTTTCATAATAAACATGAATGCTAAACACGATGTCATGACATATGATAGGCAAACAAAGCATGATAGTTTAGCTTAAATAAAGTACCTAGATTATCTATCTAAGTGTCCTTAAATCCTTAGCTAAACCTAAAAATAACCTAGATTGCCCCTTATATACTGATGAAAATGCCAAGATCCAAATTGACATTTCTTTAATCCATGATTAAATTTGTGCCAATTAAAATTAAGTATATTCCTTAATGTTTGGAACACTTTTACTCTTTCAAAGAGTAATAATTTTAAAATAAGGCCTAACTTGCCCTTAACTTTCTAAGAAAATACCAAAATCTCAACTTGGCATTTTTTATCCTTTTCTCAAATGTGTCAATTTAAATTAAGTCCAATTCCTCAAATTTTCGACACATTTTACTCTTCCAAAGAGTAAAATAAATAATCCATTTCATTTTCAGAGGTTAATAAAAACCTTGAAAATGCTCTTTGAGTGTCAACTTCATCAAGGTTGGATAACTATCCTTCCAATTTGAGTTGACACTCTCTAACCCTCTAGGGTGTAGAGAATATGCTCCGAGGAACTCAAAACCTATTGATGCTCCTTGGATGTTCTAGGTACTCACTAGGGATAACTTCCCTAGAAACCTTCATAATGACCTTGTTTGGCTTCTTAGAAGCCTTGGTCACCTTCTCTAGGTCAACTCTAGGGATAGCTTCCCTTGTGACCAGATACTCCTAGGGATAACTTCCCTTGTATCCTTGCCTTGACTGCTAGACTTGTTCCATAGTTATATGGAACCTTATGATAAGAAGACACATCCTTCTTGGTTTTTTGTTTGTATCCCAAACCCCTATAATCATTGGATGACCCTTGTTGTTTTCTTAGACCTAATTTATGCTCTTTTTACTCTTTTAGGATATTTTCCATTCTTTTTAGGGTATTTTCAGTTTTATCAAACCTTGACCTCAAGACTTGATTTTCTTCCCATAAATCTCTAGACTTTGGTTTTTCATTAAATCCTTGAGCATTTTTATTTTTAGGCTTATACCTAAAATCCATAGAGTTCTTGCCTAAATTATTTTCTACCCTACTAACCTTAGGTTGAGTGGTTTTAGCATGATAGGCTACATGTTTTTCCTTAATGCTATCATGCTTCCTATTTTTATGGTAAATAGCATTAAAATGATAAAAACTTGAACTAGCATGCTTTTTAACATTATTTAAAGGGGTAGGCTCAATAAAAGATACCTTGGGTTTTACCTTGGAAGCTCCCTCTTGACTTGTGCTTCCTCCTTTAGCTTTGACCACTTTCTTCCCCTTATGACATTGACTTCAATAATGCCCTTTTTGATTGCACAAAAAGCACACAATGTGCTCCTTACTCTTCTTTATTGTAGGAGCGGTCTCCTTGGGCTTCTCCTTGCCCTTTTGTGCTACTTGGCCCTTCTTCTTGGCCAATTTAGGGTACTTGCTTTTGTAGTGCCCATGTTTCCTACACTCAAAACATATAATATGATTTTTATTGTTAATTGAAATAGTTTTACCTTCGCATGTAGGGATGACACTTGATCCTCCATTTGATGTCTCTTGATTTTTGGAAGATGCATCATCTTCTTCTCCACTTGACCAGGATGTAGAAGCTTCTTCTTCTTGATCCAATGTCACCAAAGGTTGCTCCCCCTCAATCCCAGAGGTGGAGGCTTCTTCATCTTCATCTTGTACATGAAACAAAGAGTATGCTTTCTCTTTGCCCTTTTCGTTGAGTTCCTTTGAAGATGAAGCTTCTTGGACTTTTTCTTCGAAAGCTGAGCATCTCTCAACTTTCGAGTCCTCTCCTTCTTCCTTTTGGTCTTGATTCAATGAATCACTCTCCTTCTTCCTTCTTCTTGGTTTGGTACAGTGGAGGGGACTTCATGAAGCTTGGTCAATTTGCTTCATAACTCCTTGGCATCCTTGAATTCTCCAACTTGAGCCAAAATATTGCTTGGCAACAAATTGACCAATAGCTTGGTCACTTTGTCATTTGTCTCGCTCCTTTGAATTTGTTCTTGGTTCCATTTGCTCTTCTTGATAATTTTACCCTTTGAATTTGTTGGAGCTTCAAAGCCTTCCATTAAAGCAAACCATTGCTCTATCTCCATCATAAGAAAATTTTCGATTCTTGATTTCCAAGAATCGAAACTCGTCATTGCGAATGGTGGAGGCACCCTTGTGTCGAATCCGAGTCCATCTCGGAATTCCATCTTAAAGTTGAGTCTTTTGATGAAGTCTTCGACTTTTGAATTTGCTTCAACTTCTTTGCCCTCTAGCTTTGTTGCCCCTTCCGGCGATGATTCCGGTGAAGAGCGACCTTACACTGATACCACTTGTTAGGGTCGATTTGTAGCTAGAGGGGGGGGGGGGGGGGGAATAGCTCGTCGTGCGCTCGCCGTCTTGTTGTCGCTTATTTCTTGGTGATGATATGCAGCGAAAAATACAAGAAACACAAATACAACACTAACATGAAGGATTTACTTGGTATCCACCTTAAGAAGAGGTGACTAATCCAAGGATCCACACATGACACACACTCTCCACTATGAAAACACTCCTCTACGGTAACTACCAAAGGTGGAGAAGCCTGTACAGGACTCACACACAAAGATACACAAGAAGAACAAACTACAAGCTGATAAAACAATAAACCTTACAAGATTTACACGGTAGAAACCCTAGCTTGCCTTTTTTCTTGCTTGTTGTTGCCTTTTGAACCTTGGAAGTGCACCAGCACTTGTTTCTGAGAGCCTCCAAGAACTGGCTATGAGCTGTGGAGAAGATGCTGTGAAGATCAGAGAAGAATTAGGCGCTATCGAATAAATCCATGCGGAGAAGAATGCTTGCCAACGGATATAACCTGCACCAACGGTCGAATCCCAATCGATTGAATTGCTCTCAATCGATTGGAGAGGCTTTGGATCAATCGGCCGATCAATCCAGAGCGCCTCTATGCTCTCTGGAACTCGCTTGAATCAATTAGCCGATCGATTCACTAAACCTCGCGTGATTCTAGCCTCTGTCCATAATTTCTAGCTTCCCAATCGATCACCCGATCGATTGGAGGCTCCCAATCAATCGGGTGATCGATCGGGAGGTCTTCTGTGCTGTCGCTGATTCTCCCCAATCAATCCACTGATTGATTGGGAGAAGGCTTTGTCTCGGCACCTCACCCAATTGATCAACCGATTAATTGGGCATTAGTCAATCGATCGGTTGATCGATTGATTCAACTTGATTTGCCTTAATCAAGTCCCTAGCCCCTAAAACACAACATCTGGTCAACCATGACCTATTGGGGGCATCATGTCTAGTGTCTGGTCACCCTCGACCCGCTAGGACTTCCTCACCAAGTGTCCGGTCAATCCCTTTAACCCACTTGGACTTTTCTCCTTGTGCAAGTATCCGGTTAACCCTTTGACATACTTGGACTTCTCAATACCAAGTGTCCGGTCAACCTTGACCCACTTGGATTTCCATGTGCCTGGCTTCACTCACCAGGACTTCCCTTCTGCCTAGCTTCACTCACTAGGTCTTTTCATCTGCCTGGTTTCAATCACCAGGACTTTCACCTAGCTTCACTCACTAGGATTTTCATACTGCCTAGCTTCACTCACTAGGTCTTCCCATCTGCCTGGCTTCACTCACCAGGACTTCCCTTCTGCCTATCTTCACTCACTAGGACTTTCCTAGTCAAGTATCCGGTCAACCTTGACCTACTTGACTCTTCATCACATCAACCTGGTCAACCTTGACCATAGGAGAATTGTACCAACAATCTCCTCAAACGAACGATTGCTCATGCAATCTCCATGTATTGTCAAACATCGAAACCCAAACATCAAGACTCAAACTTGAGCCATCTCAAACTTAGTCAACCAAGTCAACCTTGACCTAGGGAATATTGCACCAACAAAAACTATGATCAAATTGATGTGAAGTACAAGTACTAGTTGTCCTAGAACTAGAAGAAAATTTAATTAGACCTTATAATTTTTTTACAAGGTTTAAGGATACACTTGGAGGAATGATAGCTTGACCTTGTCATCTAGTATGATTTTAACCTTTTAGTGAAATATTATTAATTTTTTATATTTATCATGTTATTAAAATTTTAAATAAATATGAAATGTATTTGTAGTGGACAATAATCAAAGATTTCTATTAGTGCATATGGAATGATACTATATCTTTCTCATTTGGTATGATATTCAATCTTTTAAATTATATTTATTAGGTTTATATTTTCATTGTTTAATTTACTTATACAAATTTATGAATTGTATTTGTAGGTGACATGTATTTGGATTTTGCTTATAATATGATGGTTGAAGATGATTGATAGTAAATTAGTTGAGTTTTTATTTTATAAGACTTCGTTAGTTCTAAAACTCAATGTTTTGTTAGTATTTAGTTAGTGTTGGATTCAATACTTTTACATTAGTTTTACATTTGCACTTTTGTGATGATGAGATGAATTGTGATTATGTGGTGAATGAATTGGATATTTTGGATGTAAAATTTTTCTATTTTGTATAGTGGGTGAATTGTGATGGGTAATTAAATTGTAATGATGTGATGAATGGATTAGATATTTTGGATGTAAAAATTTTCTATTCTATATAGTGGGTAAATTGTGATAATGGGTAATTGTGATGATGTATAATTTTTCTATTATGTGATGAATGTTTTATATTCTGAATAATTATTAGCAACAATATTTAATGTCTTATAAAATATTATAATTGACATTTAATAATGTCATTATAGATTAGTTAAGATGACAATTTAAAATTCCCTTAAAAATTATCACTACTAACATAATTTATTGTCCTTATATAAAACTTTAAAATATTTATAATTGTCAATATAAATTAGTTTAGGTGACATTTATATTTGTCCTTATTAAGATAATAATGTTAGAATTTGAGGGATGTCCTAAGGCAATCGCCTTACGATTTTTTTCTATTTATTTGATAAGTATAGATTCATTATTTGAATGCATATTATATGTTTGATTGTTTTAAACTCATTTACTGAATGTCTGTAATATAATTCATAGCATGAGAAAATTTGTAATTGGATCACAACTAGTGATTATCTCTACATGTGCAATTATGAATATATTAAAATTTTCCTAGTCGTCGAATTGATGCATTCGAGCATCATCAATTTTATAAGACTAGCACGGGTTATACTCCTTAGTTCGACCAAGCAGCTGTTTTTTCACTCGCTGGAGACATTGGGATGTCGAGAGTTAAACGTGGATGCTGGTTATGGTAACTAGTTCATTGGAGTGACTCGCTGTAAGACTTCATATGGTTCTCTACATAGGATTTTTACTTGGATACAACCGGGGAGGTTGTTAATCCAAGGAAAGTATAGCACTAAATACTCCTTCAGGCTGAGAAGTCTCTTACAGCAGTGAAGCGCAAAAAACAAAGATGCTAATCTAGAAATAAAGCGTACAAGTGTTGGAAATGAATTGCTTGAGTTGATGTAAAGCTTCTGGACCAAGGCTGTATTTATAGCCTTGGTCGGGGTGCCCCGAAGTGTTTCGGACGTCCTGGGGGGATAAAACTTTATCCCCAATGCACAGATCTCGATTTGACCGAGATCTGGAAATACTTTCGGTCCGGGTGCCCGGAAGGGTTCTGGCCGCCCCAGACAGTTCCGGGCGCCCCGAACAATTCCGGGCACCCCGGATAGTTCCGAGCGCCCCGGGTGGGAAAGTCAACCTCATTGACTTTTTCAGCCCGGGTCTTTTCCTCCGGCTCCGTTCATCTCAATCCGAGTCTTCCGCTCGCTTGGGTGATCTCTGCCATCCGGAATAGGGTTCACCCGAACCTAACTTCCGGTCTTTTCGAGCAGGCTTCCACTCCGGCTTCTTGTCCCTCGGAATCATCGCTGCTTCCTTCTCATCTGCCAGTGTACTCATGCGCGGTCTTCGTCCCTCAGTCGCACCCCGTGCTGACCTTCTCGCCACTGCATCTCTTGCTCCATGAGTAGTCTTCCGCTCTAGCTTCTCTTCCCTCGGAACCACCGCACGCTTCCTTCTCATCTGTCGATGTACTCTTCCGCAGCTGCTCGTCCCTCAGGCATACCGCGTGCCGTCCTTTTCGCCAGCTGCATCTTCCGCTCAACTACCTGTGCTCCTAAGCTCCTGCACACTTAGACACAAGGTTAAAAACTAACAGGACCTAACTTAACTTGTTGATCATACCAAAACAACCTTGGGGTTCTAACAGTATACCCTATGACCACTCGTTAGGATTATCACTCAAAGTCTTTCACCAAAGCATCACATTTTAAGAGTGTGAGACTCTTATACACATGTACGAGTAATTTGAATCCATAGAATGAGGAAGTATTACTTAGCCTAGGTGTGATGTAGTTAGCCTAGTGGGGACAAGACACATAGAACATGTCTTGAACCAAGTGAGTATAAGACAAGTGAAAGAAACGAGACATGACTCACTGTAGCTGCTGAAGGGTTTAGAATTAATTCTAAGATCAACTATGATTTTCTGACTAATTGAGGATCATGATGTACTATTAGGTGCTACTCATGATTGTTCTATACTTAAATAGTTAATTATAGATGACCAAGATAAACCGGGAAGGTATTAGATCACACGCACTAACGAGTCTCTAAAAGACATAAAACAAGTTAAAAATAAAATTCTTAGATCAAGAGATAAATGTTTGGTTGGACCATACATAAGACAAATATGAAAATATTTATCGCAATGGAAGTGCGGATGAGCCACATCTCTTATGGAAGAATTGGACCATATTTGGTTTAATTATGAAATAGTCATGAACCAACTTGGTTTAGTTGTGAACCAAACCAATAGGTTAATAGGCTAATTTTTGGTTAAGGGATAATGGGTTGGATTTGAACTTTCTAATCTAACTCATTAATGAGGGCTATATATTGATATGGTTGAGAGAAAATTATACACATAAGATTATTAATTGGCTTGTAAAGTTTTTAGAAAACCTTAACCCAATTTCTCTTCTCTTCTCCCTCTCCCCTCTCTCTTTGCCACCGCCAACAAGGGGAGGCCCTTCCCTTTGTTGCCGTGACCACCACAAGGAATAAATCTCTTCCTTGTGTACTTCTCTTCCTCTTCCTCTTGATCCCTCTTCTTCGCTCATGGCTAGTAACTTTTGAAGGAGAGGCTTATACTTAAGAAGTTGTTTTGAAGAGCTCGACGTGGATACGAATAGAGGCGAGGTTCGACAACATCGCTACGGTTGATGCCCTTCTCGTTACAGATCATCCGTCAGGTATACCTAGCGTAAATTTATTTTTCATAAAAAAAAAATTAATTATACGATTATGTTTGACATGTTGTATCCTTATATGCGTATAGTGCGTGTGATGTTATAATTTAGTAATTATTATTGTTTTATTTTCCGCTATGCATGTTTACAAAACCTACTTTAGTACACACCGCATCGAGCATATCCCATCAAATAATAGGGCATACATAAATGCCCATGAAATGTTTTTCATAATATTTTCAATTGTCAGTATATCCCTATATTTAAGACACTTTTAAAGTTAGTATAGATATTTTATAATGACATTAAACAAATATCAGAGGGACTATGCCAACACCGCATTTCAATATATTTTTTGGTGATGTCACCATAGCCTTAGTGATGTGTACAATCTGTAAGTACACGGTTGTCATCAAGTAATAAAAATATCAATCCCACATGGATTGTTGATTAAATACTAGTTAACTTCGCGCGGTAAGTTATCTAGACAATCGAAGGTTGGCTCACGAACTCTTAATAGAGGAAGAGAAGGGGGGGGGAGAGAGAGAAGAGTAGAGAGAGGGAGCGTAAGTGAGTGAAAGTGAAGTTGGTTGGGGGAATGATTCTAGGAGTTCGATTTCACTATGATGCTAGTTAATATCCCTATACATTGTTCATCTCCTTACCTCCATCCTTATAAACATGTAGGAAGTCTAACTAAATACCGATATTATCCTGCACAGGCATGTTGAAGTGCTATGCCTATTGGTATCTGATGCCACTAAGTAGAAGAGATAACCTAACAAGTCTGGTTAAATGGATACCCTTGTCACTAGGGCCTTCTGTCATACAATCGCTAAATTATACAAAACACTTATTAATATAGGATTAGAGGTAATCCATTAAGCCTAATTATATATTTCCTTGTGGAGAATTAACCTTCCCTTTAAAGTGATACTTTAGATGGCTGGTGATATGAGTTAGGTTTCATGGGTTCCCGATAAGGAAGGGAAAGGAGATAACCAAATGGAGAAGATAGGTCAATATCGACCGGGATATGCCTCCAAGGAGGCAGATCCATATCGATCAGCATATACCTCAAAGGAGGTAAGCTGATATCGGCCGGGATATACCTTTAAGGAGGTAGGCCAATATCGGCAGAGATATACTTCCAAGTAAGTAGGCCAATACCAGTCGGGATATACTTCCAAGTGATTAGATCATTGTCGACCGAGGTATACCTCTAAGGAGGTAGGCCAATATCGGCCGGGATATACTTCCAAGTAAGTAGGCCAATATCGGCCGGGATATACTTCCAAGTAACTAGGCCAATACCGGTCGGGATATACTTCCAAGTAATTAGATCATCGTCGATCGAGATATACCTCTAAGGAGGTAGGCCAATATCGGCCAGGATATACTTCTAAGTAAGTAGGGCAATACCGGTCGAGATATACTTCCAAGTGATTAGATCATCGTCGATCGAGATATACCTCTAAGAAGGTAGGCCAATACTGGCCGGGATATACTTCCAAGTAAGTAGGCCAATATCGGTCGAGACATACCTTTAAAAAGGAGAGCCAAACATCAGTCAGGCTGAATAATACCTTGACAAGATACTTGATAAAAAGTACATACTTGATAAGATATAAGCTGGTGCCAGTTAGGATAATAAACATAGAGTAGCACGAACGAGCACTAAGCCTCATGAGGAGTGATAATAATTGATCAAACTTAATTAAGCTCAGCCCCGATCAATACAAGGACCAAAGTTATATATAATATAGTAAAACAAGAGGCACAAGTAGGAAAGATAGAAACACCTTGAGAGAACTTGTGATACAGAAGAGAAGTAGTATTTTCAATAAAATGATTAATGAAGATATTTGCAGTATATGATTGTATGACAGGTGTTATATATATTTTGGCGGGAAATGTGTTTTCAGACTGTTTTACAGGTACTAGACGACAAAGAAGGTACATCTGGGGTACAAAGAAGATTCCTTAAAAGTCATTCACCACAAGTACACAGCTTACGTTATCTCATAACAAACACTAACAAACCGGGGTCCACTTCATGACTACGGAGGTTATATGAAGTGGTATAAAGAGGGGAATCCTCTCCGTTGGCTAGGTAAGTTCACATCATTGCGTACATTCATAACCCTAATTTTTCAACTACTGTTCATCTTCTTCCTCCTTCTTCCACACCAAGAGAGATCACTAACTTGAGCGTTGGAGGGCCTAGCCAGGGATTCCCACCCCGGTCTTAGGTCACTGACAATAGTTTTGGTTGGTCTCTTGTGCGCAGGAAGTCTTGGGAGTTTCGAATTTGGGTATTATTCAATTGGATCTCTTGATCGCCATTGGTATCTTGCATCGAGAGGATACTCTTGTGGCTTCATCTTCTCGGATCTGCTTTGGGTTTCTCGGATCAGTATTCTACAGGTATTATTCTTCACCGGTGGTGGGTTTTTTCTCCCGGCTCTCCGTCTTGTCCAGCTTCTCAGACAGGATCAAATTTGGCGTCGTCTGTGGGAACTTCACCTAAATCTGAGACTATAAGATGGAAGAGGCCAGAAAATCAAACCTACTCACCATTAGTCGAGAGGATCTGGATTTCCTCATCAATTCTCATGTACAGAAAGCCTTACAACAACAACTTTAAGCTCAGACTGGAACTACTCTACCAACAGCTCATAATCCAGCGATTTCAACTACTGAGCATCGGAAAGGAAAAGAGTCGGAAGAGGAGGAACATGCGTATTTTCCCCCAGTTGTTGTTTCTCCGACAAGACATCCCCGAGCCTTTCTTCGCACTCCCATGGAGCAAGGGGGTAGGAGGCCTGTGTTTCAAGAATTCTCTGGCGAAGCACCAGACAGAGAGAAGCGTAAGATCAAAATAATAACTAGTGATAGCTCGCCAGAAAAAGTCATCTCTCCATTCTCTCAGAGTGTACTGGATGATCCGCTTCCCAAGCGGTATCAAAATCTTCAAATCGGCGAGTACACTGGAACAACAGATCCAGAAGATTATCTATTGAAATTTGAGAATGTAGCATTATTACAACAAAATTGTTCTGATGGGGTGAAATGTCGGATGTTTCTTACTACCCTCGGAGGAGCCGCACAACGCTGGTTTAAAAGACTGCCAGAGAAGTCTATTCGAAAATTCAAAGATTTCAAGAAAGTTTTTCTGCATCATTTTTCCAGCAACAAGATATATCATAAGACTCCTTGGAGTCTATTTCAATTAAGCAGGCATCCAAGGAGTCCATCCGAGCCTACATCAAAAGGTTCAATCAGGTAGCCATCGATGTACCTAATGCTACCACAGAAATCTTAGTGAGTGATTTTTCTCAAGGTTTAAATGATAATGATTTCTTTAAAGATTTAGTGAGAAATTCTCCTATTAATTTTGATTCCTTGATTGAGCGTGCTACTGAATTCATTAATGTGGAAGAAGCTCAAGCTGCCCGTAGGAAGGAGGGCGTTACTTCTTCTCCTATTCAGGTTAAGGAGAAAGCTCCTGTCCCTGTTCCTCCACCAAGAGGGCCTAGAGCAACTCATCCACCTCACCGTCAACCAAAATATCGTCCACAAGCCATACAACATGTGGAGATACAACCAGAGGCACCAAGGAGATGGTGCACTTATCATAAAACTAGCAGTCATCATACTGAAAACTGTTTTGTTTTAAGAAATAAACGAGCTAATAGGGAGCGTTATCAGAGGCAAAATTATTATCGGCAACAGTACCCTAGACAGCAAAGTCCGCTCAAGTTGGAATATCGCCCGGTTGAGCCCCAGCAGGATGCATTGCCCACCCCGGCCGGTACAAGTCAAGTATCGGAAAAAGCTCCTTCTGAAGCCATGACAACTCGACAAGAAGAAAACAGGAGTAATACAGTTCGGGACAATATTAATATGATTGTAGGCAAGCCCACTGATGGGGATTCTAATAGGGCTAGGAAAGCACATGCCCGAAGACTAGAAATTCATGTCGTAGGGTGTAGCATGGAGCGAGCAGCCGGTCCCGAAATAAGTTTTGGAACTAGAGATCTCGAGGGAGTAGAAATACCCCATGATGATGCCCTGATCATTAAAGTAGTGATAGCCAACTACGCTATTTCTCGTACCTTCATAGACACGGGCAGTTCTGTCAATATTATATTCAAGAAGGCTTTCGATCAACTACAGATTGACCCGAGTGAACTTCAACAGATGATCACTCCTCTATATGGATTCACGGGCAATGAAGTGCAACCACTGGGACAAATAAAGTTGGTCATATCTATAGGAGAGGAGCCTCTGATGAGAACAAGGAGATCTTATTTCATGGCCTCATCCTCTTATAATGTGATACTGGGTCGACCTGCCTTGAACGAGTTTAGGGCGGTCGTTTCTATATTTTGTCAGAAAATTAAATTTCCCGTTGATGACCAAGTTGGGGAGGTACGAGGTGATCAGAAGATAGCCCGAAAATGTTATGTAGAAATAGTTCGGGCCGAAGCTAACACTGCCCGAAAGATTTAAAGAATGGAAGTTAATGCCATTCAGGAGAAGCAGCTTGTTCTGGTTTATGAAGAAAAGGAAGAAGTTCTGATCCAGACTGGTCAGCCTGAAGCTACTACGTATATTGCGGCTGACCTTGATCCCACTCTGAAAGCCGAATTGATACAATGCCTAAAGAAGAATAATGATGTATTTGCCTGGACACCTAAAGAAGTCTCGGGCGTTTCTCCTACAGTCATGGAGCATTCCTTACATGTCTTCCCAGATGCCCGCCCGGTCATGCAGAGAAAGAGGAATTTTAGTGCGAAACAGAACCAAATCATCAAAGAAGAGATAAATAAACTTATGGAGGCTAGTTACATCAGGGAAGTACAATTTCCTAGCTGGTTAGCTAATGTGGTGTTAGTCTCTAAGCCAGGAAACAAATGACGAGTGTGCATTGATTTCCGAGATCTCAACAAGGCTTGCCCAAAAGATTATTATCCATTACCCAGGATCGATCAACTGGTAGACTCCACTGCTGGATGTGAGTACATTTCTATGCTAGACGCTTATCAAGGCTATCATCAGGTTCCCTTAGCTAAAGAAGATCAAGAAAAGGTCAGTTTCATAACATCTGAATGTACTTATTGTTATAATGTTATGCCCTTCGGATTAAAAAATGCAGGAGCAACTTATCAAAGGCTTATGAATAAGGTCTTCCAGAGGCAGATAGGAAGAAATATGGAAGTATATGTTGATGATATCTTAATTAAATCTCTTCAAGCTGTTGATCTATGCAGGGATGTAGAGGAGACCTGCAAGACATTAAGACAATATGGACTCAAGTTAAATCCGAGCAAATGTTTATTTGGAGCAAAAGGGGGAAAATTCCTGGGGTATATGGTGTCCGAACGGGGAATAGAAGCCAACCCGAGCAAAGTCAAGGCACTTCAGAACATGGAGCCGTCGCACAACATGAGAGAAGCTCAACGACTGACTGGCCGGATTACAGCCTTGTCTAGGTTCATCTCCAGGTCGGCTGATCGTAGCTTCCATTTCTTTAAAATACTCAGAAAGGCCAATAAATTCCAGTGGAATGAGGAATGTGATAAGGCTTTCCAAGAGTTAAAAGATTATTTATCTACTCTCCCTATATTAGCTAAGCCTATAGTAGGAGAGACTCTTTGGGTCTATTTGTCGGCTAATGAAAACGTCGTAGGCTCTATATTAGTCAGACAAGAAGGAAAGGAACAACAACCTGTATATTTTTCTAGCCATTTATTAAAAGGAGCTGAGTGTAGATATACTACACTAGAGAAATTGGCTTATGCACTAGTATTGACCGCTCGGAGGTTGCGCCCATATTTCTTAGCACATGAAATTATTGTATTAACCAACAGTACTCTCAGACGGGTGTTACTCAACCTAGAGGCATCATGTCGGCTGATCAAGTGGACCACTGAACTTGGTGAATATGACATACAATATCAACCCCGCTCAGCCATCAAGGCACAAGCTCTAGCAGATTTCATTATAGAAGTTCAAGGCCCTGAGGAAGAAAACAACTGGAAAGTTTATGTAGATGGCTCCTCAACTAGACAGGGTAGCGGAATTGGTATTCTTCTTATATCTCCAAGAGAAGACAGACTTCAACTCTTTATCAGATTGAATTACAGAGCTACTAACAATGAAGCAGAATATGAAGCTTTGATAGCTGGATTACAAGCCGCTCGACATATAGGGGCAGCTCGAGTATTCATTTATTCTGATTCTCAATTAGCAGCCCAATAACTATCAGGTAATTTTGAAATTAATAATGACAGGCTCAAGCTATATGCTGAGGCATTCGATAAGTTGAAGTCCCAGTTTCAAGAAGTAAATATACAAAAAATTCCTCGATCTGAGAATCAGGTAGCAAATGAATTGGCCAAGCTGGCCTCTGCTATAGTGTCATGGAGTCTAGATCGACCAGTAGAGCAAACTCTGATAATATCTTGTATCGAAAGACAAGCTGACGCAGAAATTCAAGGCGACTGGAGAGCTCAAATCATATTGTATCTACAGCAAAGTACTCTTCCGAGTAATGCAGAACAAGCAAGGGTATTTAAGAAGAGAGCTGCTCAGTACACTATGGTAGGAGAACAGTTATATAAAAGAGCTTTTTCTAGACCTTTGCTCAAGTGTATCAGCACGGAAGATATACAATTTATTCTACAGGAAGTGCATCAAGGTTCATGTGGTAGTCATATAGGAGGGAGATCCTTGGCCCGTAAAATCTTATTAGCAGGGTATTTCTGCCCTACTTTACACGAAGATGCCAACAAATTGGTAAGAACTTGTATGTCTTGCCAAAAACATCAAAATATTTCGCATCATCCCACACAGTTGTTGAAAACCTCTATAGTCTCATGTCCCTTTGATCAATGGGGCATGGACATAGTAGGCCCATTTCCTATGGCAGTTGCACAAAGAAGATTTTTATTGGTAGCAGTGGATTATTTTTCCAAATGGGTAGAAGCAGAACCACTTGCCAGGATTACTGAAGATGCAGTTATTAAATTTCTATGAAAAAATATTGATCCTGTCCGAATCGCTGAACCAACGGACGTTGGGCACGTGGCGCTCTCCTAGTCGATGACGTAGGCCTCCGTCTAGTCGCACGAATCGCCGGCGAGCCTGCACAAAAGTCGGGCCGGGAAGGGGTTCCCGGCGGCAACCTTCCGACGCTCAAGTCAGGCAAGCAAGCAGCGAAAAAGTGGCTCTCGAAATATTAGAACGCGTACCTCCGGCGAAGGATGAGGGCCTTTATATAGGGCAGCGGAGAAGCGAGTGTACACATACCGAGATGTACACGTGTCCGCGGCCCATACCCTAGTAAGGGCTTGTCAGTGAGCTTACCTGACCCATACTGCTACAGTCCAAGCATGTCCTCGACGGGACAGCGGAACCCCCTGTCATAAGATTTGGAGTATGGCCTACATGTGGAACATACCCGCTGTCAGAAAAAGATGTCACTTGTCCTTTTGCCCTTACTCTCTGGAGAGCGTCCGGCCGGCCAGCTTCCGCAACATCCGGCCGGACGTATACGGTGGTTTACTTGGGGAGATTCTCAATCACGTGCTTTGTGGAGACTATTAGCAGTATGCTACCTGATGGCTTTGGCCGAACGTGCAGTCCGATCGCCCCCTGCGATCTTGTCCGCTGAGCGCCGGAACCCTGACTTTCGACAGGGCGCCTTTAACCATCAACTAGACACCGGCTGACCGCCCAGCCGGTCGAACCCATCCCTCTCCGGCCGGGCACCTGCCACTTTGACTTCCATGTGGCGTTGACCCCACCGGACGGGGGGCCCCTGTTCTTACAACCGGATCACTTGCCTCCCCTTCAAGTCTAGTCGAAGGACGCGATTAGTCCGACTGACTGGACTGTTAGCCTAGCCGGGCGGTGCCTTCAGGCACACCTAATCCGCTCGGCTTTTCATAGGGGTGGCCTTTAAGGTTAGTCAACAGCAACCTTCCTCGGATCTCCTCGTAACCTGTGCCAATCTTCGACATTAAGGCTGAGCATGCACTCATTAAATGCATCGAATGACCGACCGCCACGTGGCGAATTGTAGTCATCATACGGCGGCGGCGGTGTGGTGCTTTGATGGGATCGAGGCGGTTCGAAATGGACGGCGCGATGTGCACTTTGATTCCCGTGACCTGGATCCAACGGCGGAGGCCGCCCGGCCCCCGCTATATAAAATCTTCGCTTTCTCCTATTTCCCTCACTTGCTTTCGTGATTTCTACCTTTGTTTCTGGTGTTTCGGTGCTCCGGCGATTCCATTCCTGCTTTCCGACGCTTTCCGGCGCCTCTTCTTTGATCCTTTTTCCTCGCAGTAAGGCTCTATACCTTTTCTTTCTTGTTTCCGGTGTTTACTCCGTATTTGTCTCCCCAGTTTCAATCCTTGAAACCTCTTTTCGATTGCTGTTGTTTTTCTCCTACCTTTTTGCCTTTTTGATTTCTTCCGACCGGCCTATGGCTAGCTCTTCCCATCCCGAAGACCAGTCCCTTGACCCTTGGTACACTACCATGCAGTCACGATTTGATCAGCGTGACTTTGACATTCTAACCAATAATTTTGAAATCCCCGAAGATTTTGAACTTCTTTTAGCCGGTCCTTCCGCCCGGCCGCACAGGCCGCCGCGCGGAGCTTTCTATGTCTTCCGCGACCAGTTTACCGTCGGTCTGCGTTTCCCTGTACATCCGTTCATCATAGATGTTTGTAATTTTTTTGGTGTTCCACTCGGCAGTCTGGTACCCAACACCTTTCGTCTCCTCTGTGGTGTTGTTGTTTTGTTCAAGATTCACAACATTCCCCTCCGACCGGAGGTCTTTTTTATTTCTATTATCCCAAGCAAGCCGAGCTGGGCACCTTCATGTTCCAAGCTCGGCCCGGCTTAGTCTTCTTCAACAAACTACCTTCTTCCAATAAACATTGGAAGGATTATTTTTTCTACATCCGTATGCCCGATCAGGCCAACTTCCCGACCAAGTGGCAGGTCAACCTACCCCCGACTCCCGAATTGAAGAAATTCAAGACCCGACCGGACTACCTCCATGCTGCAAATATGCTAGCCGGTCTGCGACTTGACATCAATAAGCTTCTTCACGAAGGAGTGATGTACATCTTCGGCCTGAGTCCCATACGGACTCCTCTTCCGACCGGCTTCGGTAAGAATTTTACTTGGGCATTTTCTTTGATTGCTAACTAATTTCTTTTCTTTCCTTTGCAGCGGACATCGTCATGGAGTCGGTAATGGCCGGCATTCTGAAGAGAAAGGCGGCGGCGCTCGAAGCCGCGGCGGCAAAGGAGATGGAGACGCTCGGCATCCAGCCGGTCGGCTCACATGAAGGGGAGAGCGGGACTCATGCAGAGTCGGCCGCTCAGGCTTCTCAACAGCATGTGGCAAGCGGAGCCACTCCCAGCGGAGGACAAACTGTCCAAGATGAAGGTTCCGCTCGGGAAGAGGGATAACCCGCCTCGAAGAGGCGCCGAGTGGAAACTCCACTCCGCTCGGCTACCTCTACCGTTCAACCGCCTGCCCGAGCTGCTGCACATGCTCGCGGCAAGGCGCCAGAAATCGAAGCTATTTCATCTGACCGGACGCCTTCTGAATGGGATGAGCCGGCAGCCCCTATTGAGACTATTCCGGTCAGCACCCTCCCGCCCGCTCGTCAACCAGTCAAGCACTCAACCATTCATTCTCATTTTTCGGCGTCGGCTTCTGATCCTCTCCCGACAGCCGGTCGGACGACCCCCGGCCATGGCCGCACTGTACGAGTCTATCTTCATCTCCCGACTGAAGAGCTGCTGCCAGAGGCCGATCGTCCAACCATGCCCGAGCACACCATCACCTTGAAGGGGCCCCTAGCCGAGATGTGGGCGGACGCTCGGGCGCGCGTCGCGTTGATCCCCCTTCGAAATTTGGCCAATAGCCATATGCAGGAGGCCACAGGGGTAAGTTTGTTTTCTTCAGTGTTTGGTATGCATTATCTCCGCTCGGCCACTAACAACTTTTAATTATCTTGCCAGAGATGGGTGGAAGAGATAGCTGTCTCCAACCGCCTGGCGATGGTGGATGAGGAGTTGAGACAACTAAAGGCGGTTAGCGGCCCATCCGGCTCTCAAGGCCCCTCGTATGCCGAGCTGCAAAAGGAGCTGAAGAAAACTCAAGACTTGTTGGCGGCCGAGCAGAGGAAGACGACCGATCATGCCCACGCCTTGGCCGAGTCCGAGCGACAAGTCAAGTCGCTCGACACAAAAATAACCTTGGCCACCACTCGAAAAACACGGCCATCTCCGATCTGGAGAAAAAGAACGGCCTGGGTTAAATCGTTAGTGCTAACCACACCAACAATCTCCCCCTTTTTGATGGAATGACAACCTGGTTAAGTTAGTGAAAACATATGCATTTATGTGGTTTTAAAGTTAGTTTGTATTTCCAGTTTGGTTTAGCTAACTTAACCACCTAACCCTCCCCCTTTGGCATTCATCAAAAGTAAGTATGGATTAAGTAAGCATAAATACAGAGTCTGCTAGGAATGTTAAGAGTCTTTGAAATAATATCAAGTTAATCTGGGGGAGTTTGAAACATAGATTATTTTGCTTTTAAATCTTTAAAATAAACTAAGTCTTGAAAGATAGCTGATTTATAACTTTGTAATTTTGAAAGATAGCTCATTTTTCAAGTACAGTTTTTAAGGTCAAAGTTTAAAAATCTAATTTCCACAATTTTCAATAACAAAGCAATTTTTAAAACTAATTTTTGTAAAATTTAATTTTCAAATCAAATTGTCAAAATTAAGTAAAATCAAATTTTAAGAACTAGATATTTAAATTCAATTTTCAAAACTAAGTTAAATCTAATTTTCAATAAAAGGTAAAACCCAATTTTTTAAAAATAACTTAGTTTTATAAGAGTTAGTTTTCAAAAATAGGTTTTAAAAAAAATTTTAAGAAAACATTTTTTAAACACAAATTTTAAAATAAAGGGAAAATTTTAATTAATTCCTCCCCCTGAACTTAACATAAAATCTTGAAAATATTTGCTAAAAATATTCAAACTAGAATTTTTTTTTTTTAAAATGACGTAGAATTTTCTAGAGAGATTTTAAAGAGAAGATTAAAAAATAACACTTAAGGAGATAATTAAAAAATAAACCTCCCCCTGAATTTGATACTCCTTTAATTTATTAATCCTCCTTATTTATTACTCCTCCTTAATATAAAATTTTACAACCGTAACATATTTTCGTACCTAAGTGTTTTAGGCGATTGTATAATTATCTTTATAAAATTGTTCATTTAAATTTGAGTAACCGTAATTAATGTTAGATTCAGTTGAAATAAATTAACCTTTAGTGTAATGTTAAGTAAGATAAGTTGTTATTAATTCAATAATTGATCAATATTAATAATTTATTGATTAAATTTTGCTATAATCTAAATTTTGTATTAATTGATGAAGGTGTTAGTTATAATTTAACTTTTCATTTACTTCCTTTTAAGTTGGATTAACTTAGTTTAAAGTTGGTGGTAATTTGAAGTTAAACTCGTTATTAAACAAGGTTAAGTAAGGTTCAATTTAAGTTAAACTTTAATTATGTTTTAATAAAAATAATTAATATTTTAAAGGTTGATTAAAAAAATGACTTAGAGTAATTTTAATATTTTTAATAAGGTTAAACTTAGGTTCTAATCAAATCAAGCTTAGTTCTCAAATAAGGTTAGATTTAAAGAATTAGTTATTTACTTATTAATTACTTGATTAAGTTTAAAGTCAAAATTTTTAGTTTTAAGTTTTATCTTAGGTATGAATTTAAAGTTTTAATTATAAGTTATATTAAGTCTTAAATTTAAGTTTTAAATTTAAGTTTTAAGTAATTTAAGTGCCTTAGTATTAAAATAAATTTTAACTAGATTTTTTTTTAATAATTTAGAAATAATTTTTAAAAGAATTTTTAAAATAGTTTAAAAAAATAGTTTTTAAAGGATTTTTAAAATAGTTTTGAAAATATTTTTTAAGTTTAGAATAAAATTTTTAAAGTTAAATTTTTAAGTTAAATATAAAATTTTTAAAATATTTTTAAGTTTAAAATAATTTTTAAAGTTAATTTAATTTTTAAAATAATTTTAAAAGTTAATTTAATTTTAAAATAATTTTTTTTAAAGTTAATTTAATTTTAAAATAATTTTTAAAGTTAATTAAAAAATAATTTTTAAAGTTAATTTAATTTAAAATTTAATTTGAAATTCAAAATTTAATTTTAGTTCATTTGAAATTTGAAATTTAATTTTAATTTAATTTAATTTGAAATTCAAGATTTAATTTTAATTTATTTGAAATTTGAAATTTAATTTTAATTTAATTTAATTTGAAATTCAAAATTTAATTTTAATTTATTTGAAATTTGAAATTTAATTTTAATTTAATTTAATTTTGATCCTTAGTCATCTCACCCGATTTAAGTTTTCAATCAGGGAATCCTATAATTTTGTGAAATGGGTTGGATTTTAATTGTGGAGTTTGGTTTAACTTGTGTTAGATTCAGGTTTAGTTTTAGTCTCTACAAATAGGCATTCTTCGGATAAACTTCTAAGCTTGGTGAGTCACATGGACGTCATTAGAAGTAACCAACCTTTCGAGGTTTTCCGAATAGTCCTATCCACGGAGCTTAGTACTAAACCTTGGTCTAACTAGTTATGATTCATTTAAGGGTAGCTTCGGTCAGTTCCACTTGGCCAAATGCACCAGATCGAAACCATATCTTTCTAGACATGCGATGCCCAAGCTTCCCTAACGTACTATCATCCAAAAACTTCATCGGTACCATGATTCAAGTTAAACTAATTCTAATTACCCTGCCGGGTTAGTTTGTTTAGGTTACCCTGTCGGGTAAGTTAGTTTTGGAGGTGCCAGCTATTCTGGAGCCTCCCCCTGAATCATTGGTCTTTAATTTAAGATTTTTGTATAATTAGAGTTGGTTTTAGTTAAGTTTTAATGTTTAATTTGTAATTTAAATTTAAGTTTTTAATTTTTAATTAATTAAATTGGTCAAATTATCTTTCATTAAGAGAGTGTATTTAATATTTGAATGTTCTTTCAATTTCAATTTTATTGAGTTAATTGAATTATCTTTCTTTAATAGCTTTTTATTAATTGTTAATTTTGAAATTTCTAGATTATTTTTGTTTAATATGTTATCTTTAACATTTAATTTTAAGTTTGTTAAATTCCGTTTTGATTTTATCAAAGTGTTTGATTTTATCCTTACATTTTCTTTGCCTTTTAAATTGATATGGTTAATTGAATTTATTAGATTAGTTTTATCTTTAAAGTTTAATTTTTTATTAATTAAATTATCTTGGTTTTGGATAGCATTTTCTAGACTGATTTTATCTTGATTACTAAATATTTTATCAAGGTATTTATTGATTTTATCCATTTTCTCATTTTTAGCATTTAAATTCAAATTTATTTTAATGTTTGACTTATTTATGTCTAAATGCTCACCTAGTTTTAAATTTTCTGAATTGATTAAATTATTTGAATTGATTTGGTCATTGTTCTGTTTGACCAAATCAAGGTTGATGCCAAATTGATCAGAGTCTTGATTGACTTGATTAGAGTCTAGATTATTTTGTGATTTTGAATCTAAATCATTTAAATCTAGATTATCATGCACCATACTTGGACTAATTTCATACCTATCATCATGCTAATTATTTAAACTACTATTAGCAGGGGTATTTTGGTAAAAATTACTAACCTTGAGCGCAACCCTTAATTCAGTAGGCTTCTCCGTTGGATTTGACTCAAGTCCATATTTGACTTTGACTTGATCTTCTAGCTCCATCGGTGTCTCGTGAAGCTTGATCAACTGGGTCCACAGCTCATATGCATTCTTGTACTTTTCTAATCTGCATAAAATATTGTTAGGTAAAACATTACAAATAATGTTACTTACCTTTTTGTTCAGTTCCGAGTTTTGAGAAGGTTTCCTCAAAATTAGCATATAATCGATATCTACGCTTCCTAAGAAGCATTCCATTAATCGCTTCCAGTAGTTGAAGTCTTCATGATCGTATGGTGGTGGTTTGCAGGGGTTCTGTCGTTCTAGAAGAGTCATAACTTCCCGACAAGAGAAATAAACAAAAAATCCCAAGACTTGGTCTTGGATTAGCAGTGCTGGAAAAGGAATATAATATTGCACTAATTTCGAAAAATAATAAAATATTAATAAAATATTAATAACAAAATATTATTCCAAAATTTTGAAAATGTAATATTTTATCTAATTTTTTTTTCTTTAAAACGACCCCCCTTTGCTTGATTGGTGGTTGCACCAAATCAGAGCGGTACCTGCTCTGATACCACTTGTTGGATCGTGAAACGTCGATAGAGGGGGGGTGAATATCGATTCGAAAAACAGCGTTAATAAGAGTTAAGCGCAGCGGAATAAAAACTTAGACAAATGAACACGGTGTTTTTACTTCGTTCGGAGCCTGTGACGACTCCTACTCGAAGGCCCGTACTCCGTGAGTACTTTCGTTGGGCAATCACTATCAATTCGAATATTACAGAGTTAAGTACAAGAATTGACAGATAAAGAAAATACCGACAATAGAATTAAAACAAAACCAGCACTGAGTCGGAGAGCTTTTCATGGCGTCGCAAGAGCACAGAGCAGCAGATCTTGGATTCTAAGTTCATATTGAAGCTCTGCCCTTGCCCCTTCTTTTATATGAAGCTCAGGGTGCCCCGGATCCCTTCCAGGCGCCCTGGTGAGACGTGGCAGGTCCAACCAGTGAGCTCCACGTGGCGACGCGCAATCGGGATAAAACTTGCCTCCCGGGCGCCCGGATCCCTTCCAGGCGCCCGGACTTCCGGGCGCCCGGACCACCTTTCTCCAGAACAGGTCATTCTCTTACAAGACAAGCTTAGTCTGAGGCAAGTATAATAAATTTCCTGCAAAACAAAGTGTTAGCACAGTTCATGAGTTTGACATGAAAAAGTATGACTTAGATTCCGTCTTTCCGAGACCGGAATCTAGTCACGATCTCGACTTAGATATCCGAAATGGATCTAAGCCGGATCGACGCCTAATGTTCCCTTCCCGGGAACGCGTCCTCACAGTCACTCCCTTCCAGTGACTTACCTTTACTCACCTGCCAGACGTCCGGTCAGCCCTTCAACCCGTCTGGACTTCTCGCCAGCTATCTGGTCAGCCCATCGACCTAGCTGGACTTCTCGCCAAGCGTCCGGTCAGCCCGTCGACCCGCTTGGACTTCTCGCCAGCTATCCGGTCAGCCCGTCGACCTAGTTGGGCTTCGTGCCAGACATCCGGTCAGCCCGTCGACCTGTCTGGACTTCTCCTGCACACTCGATCAGAGTGTTAGACAACAACAGACTAACTTAACCTGATTTGTCATTCATCAAAACCTGGGTTAAATCGTTAGTGCTAACCGCACCAACAGGAACATTCTGACAGAATTGAGATTCCGTCAATAATCTCTGATGGAATTGATATTCTAGTGGTAACCTCAGGATGGAACATCCCAACAGAATTGAGATTCCGTTGGTAATCTTCAATGGAATACCATTTCATCAGAAATTCTCGATGAAATACCAATTCTGTCGATAGACCCCCGTTGAAAAATTAGGACTATTACATGCGCACCTCACTTCCATCTTGATTACCGACGAAATCACAATTTCATCAAGGTTTCCAAATAGAATCACATTTTCGTCATAGTTTTCTGACGGAATTATTTTCCATCAGTATTCTTGTCACTATTTGTAATTTTTTTTGTAATATTATCTCGTATGCAGAATGTGGTATATACATTATACTCTTGTACCCAATTATGTGATTTCATTTTCACAAATTACATAATTAACAAATTAATTCATGATTTTCACTATTGAAAAATGTTATTTTTTAAATACCTTATATATATATATATATATAGTGTGTGTGTGTGTGGAAGATCTATTTTGGACAACAAGGAGGATCAAGGATGTAACGACCCGCCTTCTACTACTAAGCTGTAAGGCCGATCGTTACGTAATGCTGTGCTAAATTACTATTGCGAAAATCTGGATTGATTAAAACTTTGCTAAACTGATTACTGTAAAATCTGAACTTAATATTCTAGGTGTACCTAGGAGTTGTACACATGCTAGGGAAGATAATCTATGCCTCCCGGATGTCCTGCTAGCTGTAATCAGGTATTTCAGTCGATCCATGAATCGATTGGACTGTCGGATCAATCCAGTGATCGATCCAGCTTGATACTGGCACGGAGAGGGACCCTGGATCGGTCGGCTGACCGATCCACAAGCTATCCCGCTTCTGTGTGTTTCTGTGTGTGGCTGGATCGGTCTACCGACAGATCCAGGAGCACACTGATCGGTCGGTAGACCGATCAGTGAGCTTCTGTGCTCACTGTTCGCATATGGATCGGTCGGCTGACCGATCCATTAACACAGCCCATCTCTGATCGGTCTGTAGACCGATCTGGGTTTCTGATCTCGAATCAGAACCCCTGATTTCAGCACTTGTGCGTGCCAAAACCTCACACAACAATTCTAAAATCAATTGGAATATATTCTAGCAACTATTAACAAGCATTCTAACATAATTACTAACAAACTAAATAAATCTCCCATGGTTTAAACATTCTAAGGTCTAAAAATGCATGAAAGAAGAAATACTAAGAATTCAACTATTTAAGCTTGCTAAAACCCCTGAGAATCTTTTATTCCAGTTCCTGCCACACACACCATCTTTGCATTGAACTCCAGCTTCCTCTGCTAGTCCATTTTCCCTTTACCTTTATCTACAGTATAAGGAAAGTAGAATCTGTAAGCTTAAAGCTTAGTAAGAAACCAACTACCTCACTAAAACATGCAACGATGCAAACATGCTTTTAAAGAATGCTATTTGAAAACATGTACTGGCATGGCATACTATGGTTGCAAGCATAAACTGAAATAACTGAACATGTAAGCTGAAGCATGTCATAGCAGGCTAATCACATAGAACAATAATAGAGAACTAAGCTAACTGAAGCTAACCTGAAGTTGAAATCAAACTCAACTAACATAACTGATTTTATGAGTTTTGAAAACTAATAGCATAGTAGATCAAAATAATAATCATGTGTTGTTGGGCCCGACAGCTGTACTTACTGGCGCGCATCCCTAACTAAACCCGGGTTTGCAAGTCCCGAATTTTGTAGGGTTTACTAGGTTATCTGAACCTAGGGACGACTGTGGGAGTCCAACCCAATGGATATCTAATCCGGTACAGTGCCAACTGAAAAGTAAAATACTGAATATAGCTAAACTGTTCTGAATTGCTGTTTCTAGGTTATCTGAACCTAGAGCTAGGTTGTCTGAACCCAGAGGCGACTGTGGGAGCCCACCCATTGGACCGTAGTCCCATATAAGCTATAATAAACTGATTTACTGATTTAGATGCTTCTAATGCATTCAACTGAGCTGTTAAAATGCTTAATTTGCATTTTTACTTAACTAGCTATTTTATCGAACACTTAGTGTACCCCAACTCTCCTCTCTATCAGGGAGACCACTTCTAGGCACCCGACAACGTCTAGAAACCCCCACTGAAGATGGATTACGTGTCCGGCACATCTAGAAGTGCTCACTAAATCCCTAAACCTGCGAGGAGGATCAATTTGACGCTAAGCGTCGATAAAAATCTGCGTATAGCTAACTAATGCGTAGAAAACCCAAACGGAGCTACTTATACTGCAGGTGAGGGGTTTCTTACCTCGTACGCTAATTTCCTTACAATTCTATTCGCTAGAATTCCGGTGGAGACGACCCCTTCGACAATCTTCTCGCGTCTATGCGTTCCTCTCGCGAAGAAGAGCGTCCTCGTGCCGGAGTTGTCGTCGGAAGATGACCTTGGGGCCCTAGGGAGGGAGCCCTAGAATTGGCGCCGAGAGATGGAGAGGAGAAGGGAAGTCGGCGGTGAGGGTTTGAGGAGAGGAAAAATCACGATCCAAATAACCCTTCACTTAATTATTTCCTATTTATATTAAGTGGTAATTTCGGCCCAACTCCAACTTAAATATATATGTTTCCCTTTCCTTTCAGCACGGCCCTGCTGGGCTCAACTGGTTACTAAGGTTATCCGTAAACCATAGGTCTCGGGTTCAATTCCCGCTTAGGCCGTTTTCGTTTTCTATTTGTTTTTGCTACTTCCGCTACTCTAAAAATTCCGGAAAAATATCTAAAAATTTCAGAATAATTATAGAATATTTCTAAAATAGTTTTGAGAATTTTCGGGCGTTACAATCCCCCATACCTTATAAAAAGTTCGTCCTTGAATTTAGAATAATTCTGGGTACTTCTGTCTCATGCTGGCTTCTGTCTCCCATGTAGCCTCTTCTGCTGTGTGACTGTGCCAAATGACTTTGACTAATGGTACTTCCTTATTCCGCAATTTCTTAACTGCTCGGTCTATTATCTGAATAGGCCGACTGTCATAGCTGAGGTCTTCGCGGATCTGTACCGACTGGGGCTCAATCACCTGGGTGGCATCTGGGATATGCTTCTTCAGCATAGAGACATGAAATACATTGTGGACAGCTAACATTTCTTGGGGTAGCTCTAGCTCATATGCTACCTTGCCCACTCTTCTGCTAATAAGGTATGGTCCCACATATCGGGGACTTAGCTTGCCCTTCTTCCCAAAATGCATTACTCCCTTCATGGGAGCTACTCTGAGGAATACTGAATCCCCAACTGAAAACTCTAAAGGTCTGCGTCGTGTATCAGCATAGCTTTTCTGGCGGCTCTGAGCTATCTCTATGCTCTGGCGGATCCGCTGTATAGTTGTTGTGGTATCTGCCACTAGATCTGTCTGAAGTTCTAGTTCTTTCTGTTCACCACTCTCATACCAGCAGATTGGAGATCTACACCTCCGCCCATAGAGAGCCTCATAAGGTGTCATACCGATAGTGGCCTGATAGCTGTTGTTGTATGCAAATTCTGCTAAACTCAGATATTTGCACCAACTTCCTTTGAAATCTAGGGCACATTCTCGGAGCATATCTTCGAGTACCTGATTTACCCGCTCCGTCTGTCCATCGGTCTGAGGATGGAAGGCTGTGCTAAACTTCAACTTCGTGCCCAAAGCTGACTGTACACACTCCCAGAAGTGTGATGTGAATCTGCTATCTCTGTCTGATATAATGGTTCGTGGGACTCCATGTAATCTAACGATCTCCTTGAGATACAACTGAGCTAGCTGTTCCATAGAGTAGGATATCCTGATAGCTAAGAAGTGGGCTGATTTAGTCAATCTGTCGACTATTACCCAGATGGTATCAAAACCATTCGTGGTTCTGGGTAATCCCACTATAAAATCCATAGAAATGTCTTCCCACTTCCATTCTGGTATCTGTATGGGCTGCAAAACTCCCCCTGGTCTCTGATGTTCTGCCTTAACCCTCTGACAGGTTAGGCAGGTGCTGACATATCGAGCGACGTATCTCTTCATCCCAGGCCACCAAAAATGTTTCTTCAAGTCCTGGTACATTTTGGTGGAGCCAGGATGCATCGCATAGGGAGTCTTGTGAGCCTCATCTAAAACCTTCTTTTTGAGTTCCTCCTGATCTGGAACACATAGCCTGTCACCAAAATACAACACCCCGCTATCTGATATTCTGAACTCTCCACCTTCTGATTCTGCTAAGCCTTGCTTGATCCTCTGAATTTCAGGATCCTGCTCCTGAGCTGTCTGGATGTCACCAAGCAAGGTAGACTCTAATGTCATAGTAGAGAGCTGTCCGACTATGAGTTCGAGACCGAAATCTGTGATCTCTTTCTGTAGGGGTGGTGACATGGCTGCTAGAGATAATAAGGTAGCACTGGACTTTCTGCTAAGTGCATCTGCTACCCTATTTGCTTTTCCTAGGTGGTAGAGGATGTCTATATCGTAGTCTTTGACCAGCTCTAGCCATTTGCGCTGGCGCATATTCAGATCCTTCTGAGTGAAGAAGTACTTCAGACTCTGATGATCTGTATACACTCTGCACTTAGCTCCATACAAGTAATCTCTCCAAATCTTGAGAGCGAACACTACTGCTGCGAGCTCAAGGTCATGAGTAGGATAGTTCTTCTCATAATCCTTAAGTTGTCTGGAGGCATAGGCGATCACCTTGCCATCTTGCATCAGCACTGCTCCTAGTCCCAACTTCGAGGCATCACTATATATGTCAAAGCTATCTGCGTTCTCTGGTAGAGTCAGAATAGGTGCACTGGTCAATCTCCTTTTCAGCTCGCTAAAACTGTTCTCACAGCCCTCTGTCCACTGAAATTTTCTGTTCTTTCTGGTAAGAGCTGTCAGTGGGGAGGCTATCCTGGAGAAGTCCTCTACGAATTTCCTGTAGGAACCTGCTAATCCCAGAAAGCTTCTGATCTCACTGGCTTTCTTGAGTCTTTTCCAGTTGCTCACAGCTTCTATTTTGCTGGGGTCTACCATGATACCATCCTTGGAGATGACGTGACCCAGGAAGGACACCTGATCTAACCAAAATTCACATTTTGTGAACTTGGCGTACAGCTGATTCTGCTGAAGGGTCTGCAATACTGTTCTCAGGTGCTCTGCGTGTTCTTCCTGAGTTCTTGAATAGATAAGAATGTCATCGATGAACACGATAACGAACTTATCTAAATATTCCCTGAATACCCTGTTCATGAGGTTCATGAAAGTAGCTGGAGCATTTGTCACGCCAAAGGGCATGACTACGAACTCGTAATGTCCGTATCTAGTCCTAAATGTTGTCTTGGGTATATCCCCTTCTTTAACCTTCACCTGATGATAACCTGATCTGAGGTCTATCTTAGAGAACACTACTGCTCCCTTTAGCTGGTCGAACAGGTCATCAATTCTGGGAAGAGGATACATGTTCTTGATTGTAACTTGGTTCAGTGCCCGGTAATCTATACACAGGCGCATGCTCTCATCCTTCTTCTTCACGAACAATACAGGTGCTCCCCATGGTGAGTGACTAGGGCGTATGAAGCCTTTGTCAAGCAGCTCCTGTAGTTGTTCATGAAGTTCTTTTAGTTCTGCTGGAGCCATGCGGTAAGGTGCTTTGGAGATCAGATTGGTACCGGGAATGAGCTCTATCTCAAATTCAATCTCCCTGTCTGGTGCTAATCCTGGTAACTCTTCAGGGAAGACTGCTGGGTAGTCACATACGACTCGGACCTCTGCTAGCTGTTGGTCCTTGTCCTGACTACGTGTGCTAAAAATCCCGTACACCCTGAATCCATCAACCTCTGTGCCTTCATAGTTGAGAGAAACTTCTTGGCCTTTCTCCTGGGTTCTCCGACGAATTCGAACTGTGCTTCTGCTTCGGGTTGGAATATGACTCTCTGTTTACGGCACTCGATGGAAGCACCGTATCTGATCAAGAAGTCCATTCCAAAAATGACATCGTAGTCAGTCATATTTAGCACGATCAGATCACAGAAGAGTTCTCTGTCTGCTATAATGACTGGCACTGCTCTGAGCCAGTGCATGGATGCCATAATTTCTCCTGAAGGCAGTGTCGTCAGAAACTGACTACTGAGTACCTCTGGAGGTATTGCTAACCTCTCGGCAAATGCCCTGGATATATATGAATGGCTTGCCCCAGTATCGAATAAGACAGTTGCTATTTGCTGGAAAATATTAATCTGACCTGTAACAACTGTCGAAGCATTTGCTACGTCCTCTCTGGTGAGTGAGTAGATCCTCGCATTGGTCATAGCTGGAGGGGCTTCTAATCTGCCCTGGCTGATGTGTGGACCATCTAAAGCGGCCTGCATCTGATGTAACTGAGCTGGCTGGCCTCCGTACTGAATCGGCTGTGGCTGAGGAAGACTGATCTTGTTTGGACACTGCTTGGCCATATGCCCTTCCTGTCCACATTCAAAACATCCTCGTGTGCCCTTACGACAAACTCCAGGATGGAATTTCCCACAAGTAGCACACTTTGGATAACTGGCCTGCTTGCTGGCTGGTCCTCCTTTTGGGTAACTCCCTGGTTTACGCTTGTTGCTGGAGTTCCCTTTCCAGTTAGAGCCATGGGAGCTGTGGCCCTGCTGTTTCTGAGTGCCTGAGCCTCCTTGCCCTTTAGCTTCTGAGAGGACTTGCTTCTGCTACTTGATGCTATTCTGGTAATGCTCAGTGATTAGAGCACTGCTCACTAATTCTTCTGTGGTTTGTGGCCTATGAACGCCACCAGCCACGTTCATCGCTATTTCCGGCCTCAGCATCTTGAGCATCAACCGGATTCGTTCCCTTTCTGTGCTGACTAATTCTGGGCATAGACGAGCCAACCTGTTGAATTTCTTCACGGCTTCCTCAACTGATAGGTTGCCCTGACGAAACTCTGTGAACTCTTCGTAGTGGCGGTTCGTGACCCGCATGTGAAAGAATTCCTCAAAGAACTCCTCGAAGTCAGCCCACAACATCTGGTTCACTGGGCGCTTCGCTCTGATTCTCTCCCACCACATGCGTGCATCCCCTGTCAGGCAGAAGGAGGCACACTTCACCTTCTCGTGTTCTGGCCAGTCCAGAAGCTCCATCGTACTCTCCAGTGTTTTGAACCAGGCTTGTGCATCCCATAGTTCACTAGTGCCTGAGAAGTTCTCTAGCTTGACTCTCTGCCACTGGATCAGATAGGCTTCTCTCCTTGTCTCTGTTGCTGGGGCTACTGGTACTGTAGGCTGGACTGGTGGAACCTCTAAGACCACTGGAGTCGTCAGATTTGGTTCCGAGGTGACTGTGGGGGTATTCTGCTGATTAGCCCTGAGGGTGGCTATCTCCTGTTGCTGTTTAGCTAGCTGCTTCTGTAACTGAGCCACTAGTGCTGTAAGGTCTGGGGGAGGCACTGAACTGCCTGCCTCATGTTGGGGCTCAGTAGCTGGTGTCCTTCTAGCTGGGCGTCCTCGTGCCATTTCTAAAGACATAGAGGACAGGACATGCATAACTAATACAATCATAATTGTATAACTATTACTATCATGTTATCTATTATCACATACTAACATGCATCAGTTATCTATAAACATGAACTATAACAAGAAAGCAAGGAACATAAATAAAGTAGAGGTATTCTTACTTGGAAGCTGCAGGTTCAATGCTGATGTGTGTGTAGGAAGTATGGAACACTGCTCTGATACCACTCTGTAACGACCCGCCTTCTACTACTAAGCTGTAAGGCCGATCGTTACGTAATGCTGTGCTAAATTACTATTGCGAAAATCTGGATTGATTAAAACTTTGCTAAACTGATTACTGTAAAATCTGAACTTAATATTCTAGGTGTACCTAGGAGTTGTACACATGCTAGGGAAGATAATCTATGCCTCCCGGATGTCCTGCTAGCTGTAATCAGGTATTTCAGTCGATCCATAAATCGATTGGACTGTCGGATCGATCCAGTGATCGATCCAGCTTGATACTGGCACGGAGGAAGGATCTGGATCGACAAGCTATCCCGCTTCTGTGTGTGGCTGGATCGGTCTACCGACAGATCCAGGAGCACACTGATCGGTCGGTAGACCGATCCAGTGGCTCACTGATCGGTCGGCTGACCGATCAGTGAGCGTCTGTGGTCTCTGTTCGCACATGGATCGGTCGGCTGACCGATCCATAAACTCTCTGTTCGCGCATGGATCGGTCAGCTGACCGATCGAATGGCACAACTCGACTCTGATCGGTCTGCAGACCGATCTGGGTTCTGATCTCACCCTGAAATTCTGATTTCAGCACTCTGGCGTGCCAAAACCTCACACAACAATTCTAAAATCAATTGGAATATATTCTAGCAACTATTAACAAGCATTCTAACATAATTACTAACAAACTAAATAAATCTCCCATGGTTTAAACATTCTAAGGTCTAAAAATGCATGAAAGAAGAAATACTAAGAATTCAACTATTTAAGCTTGCTAAAACCCCTGAGAATCTTTTATTCCAGTTCCTGCCACACACACCATCTTTGCATTGAACTCCAGCTTCCTCTGCTAGTCCATTTTCCCTTTACCTTTATCTGCAGTATAAGGAAAGTAGAATCTGTAAGCTTAAAGCTTAGTAAGAAATCAACTACCTCACTAAAACATGCAACGATGCAAACATGCTTTTAAAGAATGCTATTTGAAAACATGTACTGGCATGACATACTATGGTTGCAAGCATAAACTGAAATAACTGAACATGTAAGCTGAAACATGGCATAGCAAGCTAATCACATAGAACAATAATAGAGAACTAAGCTAACTGAAGCTAACCTGAAGTCGAAATCAAACTCAACTAACATAACTGATTTTATGAGTTTTGAAAACTAATAGCATAGTAGATCAAAATAATAATCATGTGTTTGTTGGGCCCGACAACTGTACTTACTATGCGCGCATCCCTAACTAAACCCGGGTTTGCAAGTCCCGAATTTAGTAGGGTTTACTAGGTTATCTGAACCTAAGGACGACTGTGGGAGTCCAACCCAATGGATATCTAATCCAATACAGTGCCACTGAAAATAAAATACTGAATATAGCTAAACTGTTCTGAATTGCTGTTTCTAGGTTATCTGAACCTAGAGCTAGGTTGTCTGAACCCAGAGGCGACTGTGGGAGCCCACCCATTGGACCGTAGTCCCATATAAGCTATAATAAACTGATTTACTGATTTAGATGCTTCTAATGCATTCAACTGAGCTGTTAAAATGCCTAATTTGCATTTTTACTTAACTAGCTATTTTATCGAACACTTTGTGTGCCCCAACTCTCCTCTCTATTAGGGAGACCACTTCTAGGCACCCGACAACGTCTAGAAACCCCCACTGAAGAGGGATTACGTGTCCGGCCCATCTAGAAGTACTCACTAAATCCCTAAACCTGCGAGGAGGATCAATTTCACGCTAAGCGTCGATAAAAATCTGCGTATAGCTAACTAATGCGTAGAAAACCCAAACGGAGCTACTTATACTGCAGGTGAGGGGTTTCTTACCTCGTACGCTAATTTCCTTACAATTCTATTCGCTAGAATTCCGGTGGAGACGACCCCTTCGACAATCTTCTCGCGTCTATGCGTTCCTCTCGCGAAGAAGAGCGTCCTCGTGCCGGAGTTGTCGCCGGAAGATGACCTTGGGGCCCTAGGGAGGGAGCCCTAGAATTGGCGCCGAGAGATGGAGAGGAGAAGGGAAGTCGGCGGTGAGGGTTTGAGGAGAGGAAAAATCACGATCCAAATAACCCTTCACTTAATTATTTCCTATTTATATTAAGTGGTAATTTCGGCCCAACTCCAACTTAAATATATATGTTTCCCTTTCCTTTCAGCACGGCCCTGCTGGGCTCAACTGGTTACTAAGGTTATCCGTAAACCATAGGTCTCGGGTTCAATTCCCGCTTAGGCCGTTTTCGTTTTCTATTTGTTTTTGCTACTTCCGCTACTTTAAAAATTCCGGAAAAATATCTAAAAATTTCAGAATAATTATAGAATATTTCTAAAATAGTTTTGAGAATTTTCGGGCGTTACAAAGGATGTAGAACTAAATAGGAACAAGGAGGACAATTATCTATATCTCTATCAAATTGACCTCAGTTGAGGAATATGCTAAATTTTATATAATTTATTTTTTTTATTTCAATTAATGATTAAAAAAATAATAATTAATGTTTCACACTTACGTACGTGATATATTTTGACAAGACCCTGCACGATCACAAATTATAGGGGCAGTATATGGACCTTTAACGTACATCTTATCCATCAATCCCTTAAAATTTATGGCCTCTTGAACTATGATAGAATAACAAAAGATAAGACAAACTCTCTAGATAATAAGGATTTACTCAAGCACATTCTATTTGAAGAGTTTGAAAAATTTATGATGCTAAATCATCCGTTGTAATCCATATGTGGTTCTTGATTTATCATCTCTTAGACTTTTTTATTTAACATGATATTAAAAATGAAAAAAAGTCTGATTAATTAAGGATAAGTATTCTAGTTTCCTTATATAAGAATAAGATAAGTATAAAATTATGTAAACTATAGGGATATTAAACTAATAAGTCATACTATAAAACTTTAGAAAAAAATAATAAAAATAAATTAAAAAGGAGATCACAGTGACCAAAAATCAATTTAGGTTTATGCTTAGAAGGTCGACAATAGAAGTTATACATCTTCTCTGACAACTAATTAAAAAATATTGAGAGCAAAAATATGATCTACACGTGGTGTTCATTGACTTAGAAAAAAAATTTGATAGAGTTCTAAGAGAAATTATATCGAGAATTTTAAAAAATAGATGTGTTAGCGTAACATATATTGAACTAATTAAGGATATGTATGAGGATGTAACGACCATAGTAAAGACTTCAGACAGAGTAACGAAAGTATTTCCAATAAAGATAGGGTTATATCGAGGATCAACTCTAAGTCCTTATCTTTTTACACTTATTATAGACGAACTCACTACACATATTCAAGACACAGTACCGTGGTGCATGATGTCTGTAGACAATATTATTTTGGTAGATGAAGCACATGAAGGAGTAAATTTTAAACTAGAATCTTAGCAGAAAATATTAGCAAGGAAAGATTTTAAGCTTAATAGAATAAAGATAAAATATATAAAATTTAAGTTTAATAAAAAAAAAATGTGGAACCGCCACATCAGCGGCCCCCTAGAGCCGGTTCCACGGATATGGAGGGAGGTAAATGCAGGTACACAGGTGGAAAGTATATGGCGGAGACGTTAATCCCAGGCAGTGACACCCCGGGGATCGACCCCTGGACCTTTCAGCCACGGAACCATGCACTCCCCATCTGTGCTACGCCCTGGGGACAAAAAAAATTTAAGTTTAACAAGATTAGATGTAATGTGTCAATTGTTAAGATAGGAGATGATGAATTGCTCGAAACCGAGATCTTTAAATATTTAGAATCATTTTTGCAACACAATGGAGGGATTGAGAAAGATATCTTACATAGAATACAAGCAGGATGTTTGAAATAAAGGAGAACATCGGGTGTTTTATGCGACCATAAAATACCTTTAAAACTTAAAGTAGACTTGTTATGTTATATGGAACTGAATATTGGGTTATGACTCGAGCACATAAGCAGAATGCGCTAGTTACAGAGATGAGGATGTTAAGGTAGATGTGTGGACATATGAGGATAAACATAATAAGAAATGAGAACATTAAAGAGAAAGCCGGAGTTGTATCTATTAAGAAAAAACTTTAAGAGACATGTTTAAGATGGTACGAGCATGTATTTAGATGACCAATAAATGCTCTTGAAACTATGACAAACATACATATAAAATGGGGAAAAGATAGATAAAAAAAATTTGATAAGGAATAATATAATAAAATAAAATTTATTTAAATATAGATGACAATATAATAGTAGATAGAGTTCAATGACGTAAAATATCTATATAATTGATCTTATTTAATAGGATAAAATTTGGTTATTGTTGATGTTGTTGCATAACTTTGTTACCTGAATTAATTTAAAATTTAATATTTGCTGTGTATGTTATCGATAATATATAAAGTACATAAATATTATACTAAATAAAATTTTCTGGTAATTTGAACATAAAAAGTAAAATTATTAACTAACTTTCGTGTTCTTGCCTGTTTACAGCCTAGCCAAATTAATAATTAAGTGGATTCCATATTGTCTCATTCAAAATTGTGTCACTTTCGCACAAAGAACAAAAGAGGAAAAAAAATTAATAAAAGAAAGAAATTGTGTCCAACAAAATTGACCTTTTTCTAGAAGGAATTGATTTTAATTCGAAGGAAGAAGTCATTTTATATTTATTACCGGCAGGCGGTTGCGTCTTTATATGTGCGTCGATTCTGAGAGAGAGAGTGAGAGAGAGAGGCGCGATGGGGTCGGCGGAGGATGTGGTGGTAGCGAACAAGAAGGTGTTGCTGAAGCATTTCATCCCGTCCGGAGCGCCCAAGGAGACGGATATGGAACTGGTGACGACAGGCACCATCCGGCTGCGCGTGCCGGAGGGCTCCACCGCCCTGATCCTCAAGAACCTCTACCTCTCCTGCGACCCGTACATGCGGTCGCGCATGACCAAGCATGAGGACGGCAGCTACGTCGATGACTTCGTCCCCGGCGAGGTATACTGACCACGTGGCCCACACCACCTGCCCTAGATGATTGATAATCATTGGAATCGGTTTAAGATTTTTTTTAAAAAAAAATAATTTATGTGTTTTTTGGAGAATCTTTGCACAGTGTGTCTTCTTTTTATATATGAAGTTACGGGGCTATTTTATGGGAAGAGTGCCAGGATCTTATGGATCAGGCACTCTCGGATTCATGTGAAAGGAGTATGCTAGTTTAGCATGAGGGGAAATAAACTAAGGGGAAATTCTTAAAAGAGTATGTGCATGGAGGATATTATGGATTCTTAGGTAGTTAGTATGTTGTTTTAGCCTGCACCAATTTCAGGAGAGTAAAAAAAATGGACTTTCTAGTTTTGTGAACAAGCTGTCGGATTTTTAGCAAATAGTGTATGCTCTCAGCTCGCTTAGAGTGATATTTTTTCTATGAAAAATTTGGAAATTTTGAATTGTCAGTAATAGGATGAGGGATTGCTAGATCTCGAAAAGTAGGTGCTTGAACACCATGATGCTCCTATGGTAGAAATGGTTACAAAACGGAGACGGATATTATTCTGCAAAGAGAATAAGGGATGGTTTCGATTGGCTGCTGCATGGGGCTTGAATTTCAAAATTCTTTCTCATAAAGATACCAGTGTTTGTTTTGAGTTTTATGCATTTTATCCTCTTTGTTGGCTTGTTTGATGTCTCAGACTGACTGTGCCTTTTATTCTTTTACTAAAATAATTGCAGACTTATTCTTTATAAGACATAGTTTATTGAGAGTATGCTTCGGTCATAGTCAATGGTAGTCCCCTAAAAATAATGGTGGCAAAAGGCGAATACGCTCGTCCCCAGCGCCCCCGCCAACCCATCTCAGGGCCAACACGAAGGAGGTAAATCACGGACGGCTACTAGCCTTTGGAATAGGGAATAGCACATAAGGGAGGTATTTACCTTGGCTTTATCGAGATTTGAACCTCAGACCTCATGGTGACAACACCTCATGTGTTAGCCACTAGACCGTCCCGAGGGGACATAGTCCCCTAAAAATAATGAACCGATGGATAGTTAGATTGAATTTGATCTGTGTAAAATTTGCTTTGCACATTTAATTTCCAATGATTTGACAATAGAAGTGAAACTCTAACAAAAATGGATGAATTAATGAGATAAATATTCCAGGTACTCTCTATGTGGAACAATTATGCTATTAAATCTGTCTAAATGTCCTGAACAACTGTTGTTTCTATTTAGTTGGTCAAAAAATTTGTACATGTGCTTCTGGTCTCGGGATCAGCTGGTTGATAATCTCTTAATAGTGCTTGCTCAAAATTAATGCAATTGCTTGCTTTATGGACTTGATAAGATGTGAAGTAAAAAAAGAACAGTACAAATTGGAGGTGATCATGTGTTTTCATTTCATAAGCATCAGCTTGTTACCGTTTGGACCTTTCAAAAAACACTGGATTCAATTTTCCTGTATCCTATAAGTTTCCAATGAATAACACTAAAAGAAGTTATGCATGTTGGCATGAGCTACCAACTACAACCCATTTACATACAAAGACCAATATTTATCTATTTTCTACTAGGAGAAATAGTTCATTAGTGACAGGAGCAGCGGTTAGTTAGACAAGTCTATTTAATTTTTTCATATGAGGCTTTACTTTATCGTTTCTACATCAATTTTTGTCTTATCCTGTCAATACTAAATTTTTCATCCTTGTTTTCATATTCTTTATAGTCCAGTCAACAAATATCCATCTTCCCCACATTTTGTTTACTTAAATTTTTATTTTTCCTCTCTCCAACTGTATTTTTTAACTCACACTATAGAGATTCCTCCACTTTTTTCACATTTCTACCACAAGAAGTGCTTCAGTTTAATTGAGTACATTTAATACCTCTGAAAGCTTCTTAACAACTAGCCATTTTGTTGAAGTGTAGTTATAAAACTTTAATTTTGAAAGGCTGTCCTCTGCTAACTCAGTGAGGCTCATGAGTAAATCATGACCCATGAGAATCAAATCAATCAATTATAACATAATTCCTTTTGAGCCCAGGTATGAAATTGTGGTGCAATTTAGATATTGTTCTGCATTAATATTGATTAAGCTGAATGATAAATGTAATATTACTAATATGCCTTTTGATTAGTTTTCATATCTAGATTTTGACATCGTATTTTTTCTTGTATAGCCAATAGCTGGTTTTGGCGTTGGAAAAGTTGTAGACTCCAGCCACCCAGGTTTTAAAATTGGTGACTATGCGTGGGGCATGACTGGTTGGGAAGAGTATAGCTTGATTACAGATCCAAAACTACTTTTTAAAATCCATCACACTGAGGTTCCACTTTCTTACTATACTGGTATTCTTGGTAAGTGCTGTTTCTGCATAACTTAAATGGTTGCCATACCTTCCACCTTTTTAATGTGATAACTGCATGTCAATCAGTCTGCAACATGATAATTTAGTAGTAATCATGAGAAGACAAAAAACTAGTTGATACATTCTAGTTCAGTCAAAGTGATACTAGTCAGCTAAATATTGGTTAAAAATTTTGTTTTCTTTTATTGTATATACTGTTGTTTTAGATTGATCTTTCCTTAAACATAGAATACAAAAACAACATTCAATGATAGAGAACACTTTCTGACACAATCAATAAGCCCTGGAAGTCAAAATTGGAAAACAAAACAGGTGGGTGAAATTGAGCAATTGTCAAAGAAAATTCATGGGAATCTTTTAGAGCCTATATAGTGGTGCATTCTAGTCTGTGAATAAAGTTTGAAGTCAAAATATTTTCTTTTTTTCCTTTTAGTTTTCAATCAATGAGCCCTGGAAGTCAAAATTAGAAAACAAAACGAATGGGTGAAATTGAGCAATCGTCAAAGAAAATTCATGGGAATCTTTTAGAGCCTATATAGTGGTGCATTCTAGTCTCTGAATGAAGTTTGAAGTCAAAATATTTTCTTTTTTTCCTTTCAGTTTTCATGCTTGTGCCCTACTTTATGCCACTTGGGCTATAGTGAAGAATATTACTTTCCCTGTTTTTGGTAGGACATTTGCTTTGCCACAAAGTAGCAACATTACAAAATTTAATCATGTTCGTTCTCTTTATCAACATCCATAAAGAAGCAACCTTACTAATATTAATCACGTCCCTTATCTTTTCTGCAACATTAATCATATCCATAAAGACCATGCTACTAGTCCTATGCTAAAAGTTTTAGCTAGCTGCCAAACTAAAAGTCGTTTCTTTATTCTTAGGCAGAAACTTTAAGCAACAAATTGATATTCTACCAGGAATTTTTTATATGAGCTTACTAAAAGGCAAACAGTGATGTCACTTCAAGATGAATTACCATTTTCAGAGTTGAAAATGAACTATCATTTTTCTCGCTCTATTAACAATTCTAGTATTGCAATCTCTAGGTATGCCAGGTCTTACAGCTTATGCTGGGTTTTATGACATTTGCTCTCCGAAGGAAGGGGAGCGCGTTTTCATATCAGCAGCATCTGGTGCTGTTGGCCAACTTGTGGGACAATTTGCCAAACAATTGGGTTGTTATGTTGTCGGAAGTGCTGGGTCTGATGAAAAGGTTTGACAAGATTTGACTTATTTTTTACTTCCATAAGTAAATTAATTTGTAGCATACCTACTCAAAGCATAAGCTCTCTCTCTCTCACTACAAGCTTTTCCCATTTTGATGCTGAATTATCGATGAATATTCAGATCAAAATATTGCATTAGCTCAGATTAGGAAGGCTATTTCAAACAACTTTTTAATAATAAAAAGCTGAATTCAATGATAAGGGGCTTATGTATATGGTGTACTCGTATTTATTTGATTATCTGTTATTGAATTTCAATTCTTTCTCTCTAGTATCTAACATTTGACACATTGACATTTAGCAAAATGAAAAAAACTAGGATGTTGGTTTGACATATTATCGCATAATAAATTTCCAAAGACTAATCATCTTATTTGTAAGTTGGCATTTACTTTTTTCTTCTTCTTATTGTTCATTAGGTTAATCTTCTGAAGACTAAGTTTGGCTTCGATGAGGCTTTTAATTATAAGAAGGAACCTGATCTGACTAAAACTTTGAAAAGGTTGGCCACTCGTCAAAATATGCTTTATTTTTTTGAAAGTTTGGTACATTAGCTGTTTTGCATAATACATGATCGGTCATAATTAATACTGACTCTTTAGCCCCTTTAAAATGTATGTGAGAATGGAAACTGCAACTAGCGTTCTGTTTCTAGATGCTTCTGAGCCTAATGGGGTGTTTATTATGAAAAGTAGAACTACAAAAGAATGCTAACTAGGATTATCTCTAAAAATTGATGATTTTTAGACCAAGTGTTTTGTTCAAAGAGCATGGTTGTTATGTTTGTCTATATCATACAAAATGGATGAATTGGTGTTTAGAATAGAATGTTTTTTAAGCATGATATTTAGTAATAAACTCTATAGTGTTCTCTACATGATCTTCAAACGAGTTTGCTATGGTCTACATAAGGTTCCTCCATTGCACTATGGGCAATCTAGGTTCAGTTCACAAGGGTAAGATTAGGTACATTAAACTTTCATATATTTGGCATTGCATTTGGACAACCTTCCTACATCGTGTGTCCATAAATAGAGATGGGCTACAAAAAGTATAGACATAATTTTTTCACAGAAATCTCGAGGTTCAAGTTTAATAGGTTTGGTTATGGTAGACATTGGCTCGTTCAATACACCGAGTTTCCAATTATACATGTCAATTATTCTTTTGTTCTGTTGAAGTTAAAAGCGTCTCTAATTTGTATCCTGGTTATATTCTCCTCTGCAGGTACTTCCCAGATGGCATCGATATCTATTTTGAGAATGTAGGTGGTTCAATGCTCGAAGCTGTTCTTTACAACATGAGATTAAAAGGACGAATTGCTGCATGTGGAATGATTTCTCAATACAACCTTGAGATACCCGAAGGCGTGCGCAACTTGTTCCTCATTATTGGCAAGCGCATCCGAATGGAAGGGTTCTTGGTATTCGATCACTATGGCAGTTATCTAGAGTTTGAAGAGAAGGTTGTGCAACTGATAAAGGAAGAGAAAATAAAGTATGTGGAAGATATAGTCGAAGGCCTCGAGAATGCACCTGTGGCGCTAGTAGGCCTCTTCGAAGGCCGAAATGTTGGAAAACAGTTGGTTGCAGTCGCCCACGAGTAACAGTTAGAAAAAAAGAAAACCAGTCAGGTGCACGAAGTTCCTGTCATGTGCGGTACGCCCACGAGTAACAGTTGCTATTAGTTTTTTTAAACCTTCATTTGACAATAAAGTGTTGAAACTTTGAAAGAAGAGGAGGTTGTTCTCTTCATATATAACACAAGCATCTTTTTTATATTTTATATATATATATATATATATATATATATATATATATATATATATATTTTTTTTTTTTTTTTTTTTGCAGTTTATGAATCTTGTAGCAAGTGATAAAATAAAGTTTGCAACTTGGTTTTGCACTGTCACATTGATTTTTTGTTTCTAGTTTTTGATGGAATTGCTCAGCTTACTATCTGGACAGCTCACGTATTATAAATACTGATAATATTCTAATTTATCTTTACTAACTATTTTCTGACAGCATTCTACATAAACTTTATGGTATAGAAATGATTATATACTATTATTCATAGTTTCATCAAATGCTATAGTATTACTATGGGAAAAAAATGCTTAATATTCTATTAGAATTTATGGAGACGCAAGAACATCCATAAATGTCCATCTATCATGGATTGATAGAGGAGGATCAGCGATTGATTATACATGGAATATGAGATGTCCATCTATCGATGGATGTTACAGGTTCATGGATGGTATTATAGAGGTGGACATCTACTGACAAAAATTAGACATCTCGCTTTATCTTCATCCGACCCAACCTCACGAAGGTGGTGTTATATGGAGGGCATGTAATATTAATTTTTTTTTTAGTAAGAATCGATTGGATCATTTAAAAAAAAAAAATGATAATTCTAGTTAACGTCAATATCCCTAAAGTGACTGGTTCGATTCCATAAAAATTTTCTACTAACCATCAGAGTAAATCGAGAAGTGTACACAGTGGCCAATCCAGAAGTCTATCATCTTTTGATTGCACCCTCTATTTAGAGAAAAAAAATTCTATAAATACATTATAGTTGGGGTTCAAATCATGGGTACCTGAATGATAACTTGAATATCTTATCGTGGTATTATAACTTCGGGTACTTGATGTTGGGTGTAAACCCGTTAAAATTTGTGTGATCGTCTCAGAAGCTCTGTTTCACGCTTCTGAGTGCGTACCAGATGTCAGATGTACAAGGACTTACAATTAAGTAGGTTTGAGCAGATAATCTCAAACCGTCGACTCTAGTGAGCCGAGCCACGCGCCAAGTAGGTGAGTTGCGGACACTGTGAGTTGTTGAGCGGCGCCAAGTTGCGCTAAGAGTTGCTGACAAGATGTCGGGAACTACAACACGACTTCAGAGTGGATGCCGAGTCCAACAGAGCGATGTCTCCTTAAAACAGATTCGGCACCTCCGCGGTGCTCAGAGGATCAGGTGGGCGTCTGTTTCCCAGGATAAAACGGTAGGATCACGAGCACAACCGAGCACTGGTTGTCGTGACGATCTGAACTAGATCCGAAAACTATCACTATTTCTGTTGAGCAAAAGAAGTGCACAATAGAAGGGAAAGAACACATGGGGATTCAAGGAGGAATGGAAGCACACTTGTGTTTTTCTCACACAACTCACTGAAGCTTTTCTCACAAAACTCACTGAAGCTTTTCTCGTTTCCGTGTCTTTCTTCATTCCCCTTCTCAGGTCTTATATAGACCTTTGTTTTTCTTGGCTTGCAAGCACAGCAAGCCACAACGTGGCTTGCTGTTGGTGGCGTTGTGGCTTGCTGTTGGTGGCAAGCAAGTCACGTTGTGGCTTGCATGCTTGCCAAGTGGCTTGCAAGCTTGCCACATGTTGTGGCTTGCTTGCAAGCTTACCACGTGGCTTGCCACGTGGCGTGCAAGTAAGCTAGCGACTTTGGCTTTGACTTGCATACTGGTCAACAAGTTGCCTTACGCAGACATATCGTGTCCTGACCGGATTTTACGAGCAATGGGTTGATGTCCTCCGGGCCCTGGAGTCTCACCCCCTTTGTTCCAAATCAGCCGGAAAGCCTCGCTTTCTTTCATTGTGGGACTATAACCCACAAGTCACGTTTCCATTCAACTTTTTCCAACAATCCCCCACATGAATGAAAACAAGGATTTGTGATAGTCTTTGACAGTCGAGTCAAGTATATAGGTGCAGCCGAGGCCGGCAAGAGGGGGGGTGAATTGCTGCAAACAAAAATAAAACTACCCTCCTCGGATTTCAACTCAGAAAAGCAATAGTAAAATTAAAACAAGCAAGGAAATAGAAATTAAGTAGAAGACAGGATTTAACCTGGTTACAACTAAGGAGGTTGTTAATCCAGGGTAGTAGAAAATGTTAGGATCTTTCGTACGGCTAGAGAGGGGGGTGTGAATAGCCGCCCCAAATCGCTCTCGTTTCTTCCTACAATTAGGTTAGTCGCAGCGGAAAATACAAAGAAACGAAAGAGAAGAAAACCAAACCTTAACACGAGGATGTAACGAGGTTCGGAGATTAGGGCTCCTACTCCTCGGCGTGTCCGTAAGGTGGACGAGTCCGGTCAATCCGTCGGTGGATGAGTCCCCGGAGAACCGGCTAATACAATATACTCCTTGTGGGTGGAGAAACCTCGCCACAAACGTTTGCAACAGCAAACAAAGAGTACAAGAGCAGTAAGAAAAGCAATACAATATGAACACAATCGCACTCTACCAATTGCTTGCTTTCTTGTCGATTGGAGGTGAAGCAGCAACTTCACGCGACGCCTACAACAGGAACCCAGGAAGCTCACGCGAAGCTTTGGAGGAGCTCAACAAAGCTCAAGCACGACAGAACAGCAAGAAGGAAGAAGAGTCATGGCGCAGAGCCCTCGACCCCTTTATACTGCGAAGAAGACGGCGAAGAAACTAGCCGTTGCGTCGCTAGAACCTCGATCGGTCTAAGGACCGATCGAGGCCGATCGGGTCCCGGACCGATCGAGTTAGTGCACGTAACCTTCATGCGTACTCGATCGATGCGTGGACCGATCGGGACATAGGATCGGTCCGCACCGATCCCAACTCTTCCTTCGCGGCGTCGTCTCTGACGGTCCCCGCATCGGTCAGATGATCGATGCGTGGACCGATCACCGCCTCTCTTGCCTCTTGGCCGATCGGTCACGGATCGATCAACAGAGCTTGATGTCGATCGGTCACGGACCGATCGAGCAACAATATCCGGATCGGTGCGGTGACCGATCCGGAGCTTGGTTTGGCCCAAACCAAGTCCCAAGACTTCCAAACCAATATCCGGTTAACCTTGACCTATTGGTACTTCATCCCTAGCATCCGGTCACTCCTTGACCTGCTAACTCCACCAAGTGTCCGGTCAATCCTTTGACCTACTTGGACTTTCCTCAACACCGATGTCCGATCATCCCGATCCATCCGGATTTTCCTTGCCTTCACTTAGGACTTTCACCGGCTTCACTCACCAGATCCACACGCCTAACATCCCAGTTAGGACTTTCCCTTGCTGTCTCTTCCAACTTTCACCGGCTTCACTCACGGGACTTTCCTTTCACCTAGCTTCACTCACTAGGATTTTCACCGCTTCACTCACCGGATTTCACACCGCCTAGCTTCACTCACTAGGTCTTTCCCCTGGCTTCACTCACGGGACTTTCTCCAACTGCCCGGCTTCACTCACGGGACTTTCCATCGCTGGCTTCACTCACGGACTTTCTCCGTGCAAACTCCTGTTTGGACTTTCCCGTCCAAGTCTCCATACTTGGACTTTCCGCGTGCCAAGCTACCGCTTGGACTTTTCCCGTGCCAAGTCTCCGTGCTTGGACTTTTCCAAAGTCTCCATACTTGGACTTTTCGCCAAGCTCCTGCTTGGACTTTTTCCGTTGCCAAGTCTCCATACTTGGACTTTTCAGTCAACCAGTCAACCTTGACCTAGGGTTGCACCAATAATCTCCCAACCATCTATTCTTGTCTCACATCAAGAATACAACTCTTCCACGAGTGTCAACATCAACATGCAACTCAACTAGGTCAATCTTGACCTAAGGTTGCATCAACAATCTTCCCAAGTCAAACATCAAAATACAACTCGAGTCAAGTCAACTCGAGCCGGGTCAACCAGGTCAACGTTGACCAACAATCTCCCCCTTTTTGATGTTTGACAAAACTATAATCAAGTTAGGTTAACCCGATAACCTAACTTAGGTTTTCCAACCATCTTCCAATGTCCAATGTTCTTTCCTTGAACATTCTCCGGACATTCTCCCCTTAGGTTAACCCGATAACCTAACTTGGGTTCTCCAATAGTTCTCCCCCTTTTTGACACACATCAAAAGGTATTCCAATGTTCTTCCTCGAACATTCCTTGACATTCTTTCCCTAGCTTAGGTTAAACCGATAACCTAACTTGGGTTCTCTAATAATTCTCCAATGAACACTCTCCCCTTTTTGACACACATCAAAAAGAAAAAGGAGAGTATCAAGGTCAAGAGTTTCTTCCTAATGAAAGTCCCATACCTTTCATTGAAACTCTTATTTTCCCTTTGATACTAAGCTCAACAATCCACTTAATGATAATCCCATATCACTAATCCTCAAGGAGTAAAAACTCCCCCTAAAAGCCAACTCCCCCTTGACCATTGCACCAACAATGTCTGGAGAGTTTCAAACCTTTATAAATCTAAAAACCAACTGTCAGTCGAAATTTCAGACATGCAGTCGAATTTCAGCACATTGGCACGCTATCAGACCTCACTGGATCGGTCACCAGACCGATCCACAGCACTCTGGATCGGTCCAGTGACCGATCCAGCCCTCCCTGGATCGGTCCAGCGACCGATCCAGACACTGATCACAGGGATTTCTGATTTTTCTTCTCCCGAAATTCAGAAACCCCTAATAAATTCCAGAAAATTCGAAAAATTGTGAAATTTTGAGGATACATTCCTCATAACATACATTATCATGGAAAAATAGTTTTCTATGAAAATAGTTTCCATTTTCAAATCTTGATACAAAATTCGAAAACTTTGAAATAGTTCAAAGTTAAGTCATCTTTGTATCATCTTGCTCAATGAAGAATGCTATCACTAGGAAAGCTTCATCAAGGTTTTTCAAATCAATTTTAAAATGCTTTTAAAACCATTTGAATTTAGGACCATAATCTTAGGGCTAAATGTACATGACTTGTACACAAGCTTTCCCTATGATCCCTATTTTCTTGAATTAGGCTCATCTAGGTACAAAACCTATGCACCTTGATCCTAACTCATGATCCTAATATCTCACACACATCTAAAGTGTATCAAACACATCCAAGTCAATTTTGATGTGAGATATGGGTTAAGGTCAACTTAGGCTAAGTTCTCATGCATTTTCTAAACACCAATTTGATCTCAATATCAAATTATATGTTTGTCCTTAAATCAATTCAATTGATTATTAATGCAAGAGATGATGACATGGCATAAAATGGTATCATAAATGAAAACATGTGTCAATGTCATGATGTCATGGCATAAAGTTTGAAACTAAACTAACACATGACATATAGATAACCTAAGCATTATCATGACATTTCAAATGATAATAAGATAAATATGATGTCATGGCATGGCATATGGCAACCAATCATGGTAAGTTAGCATAGATAAATATACCTAGATTACCTATCTAAGTATCCTTAACCACTTTGCTAACTTAAAATCTAACCCTAGATTGCCCAAAGTGCTCCAAGAAAATGTCAAAACCCAAATTGGCATTTCTTGATCTCTTGTTTGATTTATACCATTTAAAATTCTACAAGAGTAGCACTTCTAATTTAAGGCCCGGATTGCCTTGATTACCTAAGAGAATATCAAAATCCCAATTTGATATTTCTCTAGGTTTTTCAAAATTGTGTCAACTTAAAGTGAGATTAATATATTCTCACTTTGGCACACTTTACTCTTCCAAGGAGTGAATGATAAAGATTATTCCATTTCATTTTCAAAGGTTCCCAAAAACCTTGAAAATGCTCCTTGAGTGTCAATTTCCTTAAAGTTGGGTTAACTACCCTTCTTATTGGAGTTGACACTCTCTAACCCATCTATGGGGTAGAGAAAATGCTCCTAGGAACCCAATACCTACTTGAGCTCATTGGGTTCACTAAAAATTCACTAGGGATGACTTCCCTAGCAACCCTCCTAATGACCCTTTTAGGCTTTAAAGCCTTGGTCATTTGGGTCTCATCAAGGTCAACTATAGGGGTGACTCCCCTTGTGACCTTGGTAATGGTCTTCCTAGCCCTAGGTCTTGTTCCATAATCAAATGGAACATTATGATATGTGGGCTTGACCATTTGGGGCTTAGGTTTGTGACTCAAACCTTTCTTGTCCTTGGACTTGGGTTTTTGACCCCTAGACCCTAGAGTCAAATCCTTAAAAGCCTTTTCTAGAGAGTCAAGTCTTGACCTCAAGACTTGATTTTCTTTCTCTAATACCTCAAGTTTTGGTTTGTCATTCTTTCTTGAGGTGTTCCTAGGCATGTGTCTAGTTGATTTAGGGTTTCTACCTAGGTTTTCCTTAACCTTAGAAGTGTTAAACCTAGGGTTAGCATTCCTAGTAGTATCCCTATCTAGGTTGACATGTTTAGCACCTAAGCATATGTGTTGATTTCTAGTGTTAACATGCTCATCATTATTGACTAATGCAATAAAATTACTAGCATGTATCCTACTAGAATTGCACGAATGAGCCTTAAAAGATACCTTAGGGTTTGCCTTAGCTCCCCCTATCGATGTGCTCGATCTCTTGTCCTTGCGAGGTTTCCTCCCCTTCGGACATTGGCTCCTATAGTGTCCCCGTTGCTTGCATTGAAAGCACACCACGTGCTTCTTGCCTTTGCGTGTTGGGACTCCGGCTTCCTTGACCTTTGGTGCCGGTGGAGTCTTCCTAACTCTCTTTGGACATTTGCTCTTGTAATGTCCACACTCCCTACACTCAAAGCATATTATATGTAACTTATTTGAAATTGAAATGCTTGAGTTACCTAGGTTTGGGCATGGGTGTGAGCTCTCTTCCTCATCCCTTCCGGAGGTAGATGCCTCTTCTTCTTGCTCCGAACTTGAACAAGAGGAATTCTCCTCCTCTTCTTCCTTGGATGTTGAGTAGCCCTCAACTCCCAATTCGCTCCCTCCATGATGTGAGCTACTTGGCTCACTAGGCTCCTCTTCATGGCTTGAAGTGGAGCTCTCCTCATGGTACTTGGCCAAGTTATCCCATAATTCCTTGGCATTGTTGTACTTACCTATCTTACACAAAATATTAGTAGGTAATGAAAATTCAATTGTTTTAGTTACCTCATTGTTGATTGTAGATTGGTGGACTTGTTCCTTCGTCCACTTGTTCTTCTCTAGAGGCTCTCCTTCTTTATCCATTGGAGGAGTAAAACCTTCTTGTACACAAAACCAATTCAACATATTAGTCCTAAGAAAATACATCATCCTTACCTTCCAATATGCGAAGTTGTCGTTGTAGAAGGGTGGAATGGTGATGTCTTCTCCGAATTGATCCATCTCTAGCTTTGCTCCCACGGGTGTTGATCCGATGAAGAGCGACCTCGCTCTGATACCACTTGTTAGGATCTTTCGTACGGCTAGAGAGGGGGGTGTGAATAGCCGCCCCAAATCGCTCTCGTTTCTTCCTACAATTAGGTTAGTCGCAGCGGAAAATACAAAGAAACGAAAGAGAAGAAAACCAAACCTTAACACGAGGATGTAACGAGGTTCGGAGATTAGGGCTCCTACTCCTCGGCGTGTCCGTAAGGTGGACGAGTCCGGTCAATCCGTCGGTGGATGAGTCCCCGGAGAACCGGCTAATACAATATACTCCTTGTGGGTGGAGAAACCTCGCCGTTTGCAACAGCAAACAAAGAGTACAAGAGCAGAAGAAAAGCAATACAATATGAACACAATCGCACTCTACCAATTGCTTGCTTTCTTGTCGATTGGAGGTGAAGCAGCAACTTCACGCGACGCCTACAACAGGAAACAGGAAGCTCACGCGAAGCTTTGGAGGAGCTCAACAAAGCTCAAGCACTTCGCAAGCAAGAAGGAAGAAGAGTCATGGCGCAGCAGCCCTCGACCCCTTTATACTGCGAAGAAGGCGAAGAAACTAGCCGTTGCGTCATAGCGGCTAGAACCTGATCGGTCTAAGGACCGATCAGGCCGATCGGTCCCCGCCGTCGATTAGTAACCTTCATGCGTACTCGATCGATGCGTGGACCGACAGATAGCCGGATCGGTCCACGCATCGATCGGTAACTCTTCCTTCGCGGCGTCGTCTCGATCGGTCCCGGACCGATCAGATAACGATCGGCGGACCGATCGGCTGCCTCTCTTGCCTCTGTTGCCGATCGGTCACGGGCCGATCGACAAGAATCAACAGAGCTTGACCGATATCGATCGGTCACGGACCGATCGAGCAACAGACATCCGGATCGGTCGGTGACCGATCCAGTTGGGTTTGGCCCAAACCAAGTCCCAAGACTTCAAACCAATATCCGGTTAACCTTGACCTATTGGTACTTCATCCCTAGCATCCGGTCACTCCTTGACCTGCTAGAACTCCTCGCAAGTGTCCGGTCAATCCTTTGACCTACTTGGACTTTCTCAACACCGGATGTCCGATCATCCCGATCCATCTGGATTTTCCTTGCACGGCTTCACTTAGGACTTTCACCGGCTTCACTCACGATTTCCACACCGCCTAACATCCCAGTTAGGACTTTCCACTGCCCGGCTTCACTCACGGGACTTTCACCGGCTTCACTCACCGGGACTTTCCCTTTCACCTAGCTTCACTCACTAGGATTTTCACCGCTTCACTCACCAGATTTCCACACCGCCTAGCTTCACTCACTAGGTCTTTCCCACCTAGTCACCAGGACTTTCTCCAACCGCCTGGCTTCACTCACAGGGACTTTCCGACCGCCTGGCTTCACTCACGGGACTTTCTCCCGTGCCAAACTCCCTGTTTGGACTTTCCCCGTGCCAAGTCTCCATACTTGGACTTTCCGCGTGCCAAGCTACCTGCTTGGACTTTTCCCCGTGCCAAGTCTCCGTACTTGGACTTTTCCAGTGCCAAGTCTCCATACTTGGACTTTTCGCGTGCCAAGCTCCCTGCTTGGACTTTTTCCGTTTGCCAAGTCTCCATACTTGGACTTTTCAGGTCAACCAGGTCAACCTTGACCTAGGGTTGCACCAATAATCTCCCAACCATCTATTCTTGTCTCACATCAAGAATACAACTCTTCCACGAGTGTCAAACATCAACATGCAACTCAACTAGGTCAATCTTGACCTAAGGTTGCATCAACAATCTTCCCAAGTCAAACATCAAAATACAACTCGAGTCAAGTCAACTCGAGTCGGGTCAACCTTGACCTAAGGTTGCACCAACAGAAAAAACTCAGTAGAAAAATCTCCTTTGCTGAAGGCGGAGAAGTCTTTTACACTTTGGAAGCTTAGAACTATTGCTAGGAAAGAGTACACAGTTGATTGCTTGAGTTTTTATGAATTCCTAGCTCCAGGGGTCGTTTTATAGCCCTTGGAAATTCTATCCCGAAGCTCCAAGGCGCCTCCATTGAGGGTCTAAGGCGCCTCCAAGCTGGGTCAGCGGATAAAACTTTATCCGCGCACGAACGGTTTGTTTGACCAGGTTGAAGGCACCTTGAACAAACCTTGAAGGCACCTTCAAGTTGAAGGCGCCTTCAAGACTGTTGAAGGTGCCTTGAGCTTGATTTTCCAGCACAGCTCCTTTTTCCAGCTCCTTTGCGTGGGATTCCGATGCTCCGTTCTTTTGGGTGATTTCAGCCAACCGAAATAGGACTCACTCGAACCCAATTTTCGGTCTTCTCCTTGAGCAGCCTTCCGTCCCGGCTTAACGTCCCTCAAACGTCGCGCACGCTCTTCACGCCCACTGGAGTACTCTTCCGCAGCTCTCTCGTCTTTCGGACGCACCGAGCCCATCGGCTCCCTTCCCGTGCCGTCTTTCATGCTAGCTGCGTCTTCCGCTCGACTTCCTGTGCTCCTAAGCTCCTGCACACTCAAACACAGGGATCAAACACAGCAGGACCTAACCAACTTGGTTGATCACATCAAAACTACCACGGGGTCCAACAATCTCTCCCTTTTTGATGTGCATCAACCCAAATTCAAGTTAGGGTTAAAATAGACACAAATAGTAATTTTAAAGGAAATTACTAAACTAACATAATTAAGCATAAATTTGCAATAAATAAATTGTAACACAGTTTAGAAAAAAAATATTAAATTTCTGTACTCCCCCTAAACTTGTACCTTTCTCTCCCCCTTTGATCATAGCAAAAATGAGGTACCAATAAGAGAATATTAAGCAAATTATTAAATTAGAAAAAATTCTAAGTTAAATTGAATTTTAAAAAAAAATCTAAGCAAAAATGAATTTTTAGAATTTACAAAAAAATTTCTAAGTTTAAACTAAATAAAAAAAATTTCTAAGTCAATTAAAAAAAATCCTAAGTAAACTTTTTGAATGTTCTCAAAAAATTTCTAAGTTAAATGAAGTTATTTAGAATTTCTTCAGGAAAAAGATTTCTAACCAAGAAAAAATTTCTAAGTTAGAATTTTCAAGAATAGTTTTAAAAAAATGTTTGATAAACTTTCAAAGAATTATTTAATTCTTATTTTTAATATTTTTTCAGAAAGTTAATTAAACATTTTCTTTCAATATTTTAGCTTCTAGGTCGTGGCGAGGCACTAGACCTTCTTAGTTATTGGAGCAACAACCACTTCCTTAGACAAAGCTTCCATAAAGAATTTCAATGTTTAATTTTCTCTCTTAAAGTTTTTTTAAAAAAAACATTAATTTAGCACAGATTTTGGAACCCAATAGAGGTTCCTTTCTACAGGGTTATTCAAAAATTTAAGGGGTATATAGTTTCTTGGTACTTTTCTAAGTTGACCCTGATGGTTTCTAATGTACCAATTTAATTTACCATAAATTCTAATTTTTGAATTTGGAAACTTCTTTAAGCATGCATCATTTTTCAGTTTTTCAATATCATTTTTTAATTTTATATTTTCTAATTTCAAAATTTCATTTTCCTTTTCAAATTTATCTAATTCTTTATAAAGTGCTTTTATAAATTTAAAGGACTAAGTCGGGGTTAGATTGCGTACCTTACTTACCTGACTCGGTGATGCTCCCCATTCACTGCAGCTTTCCTATTCTGACGTTCCTCCCCCTTCATCGATGCTCATCTCTGAGCTAGACGTTTCTTCTAGCTGATGGTTGACCATCAGTGCTAGTCCCGAGAATTCTTTGACTTCCGATTTAGAGGATGACGAATCATCCCACGTGGCCTTTAGGTTGTGTTTGGTTCAAGCTGGCTTCTTGCTCCTTTCCTTATCCTTCTGTTTGCTCTTCAATTTTGGGCAGTCCTCCTTGATGTGCCCTTCTTCGTTGCAGTTGTAGCAACGGACTGTCCTTCTCTTTTGACGATGTTTACTTGACTGCGATCTAAATTTGTTAGAGTTAAAAAACTTATTAAAACGTCTTACTATTAATGTAGCTTCGTTTTCGTCGATTGTCGCTTCGGAGTCAGGATCGTCCTTTTCGGCTCGTAGGGCAATGTTGAGGTTCGACTTTTCTACTAGATTTTCTGCAAGTCGAGATTCGTGAAGTTCGAAGGTTGAAAACAATTGTTCCAATGTACTTACCTCGAGATCCTTAGAGATGTAGTAAGCATCTACTAAGGAAGCTCAATCGGGAGTTCTCGGGAAGGCGTTGAGCGCGTACCGGATAGAGTCCCGGTTGGTTACCTCTTCTCCAAGATTGGTTAGTTGCGTGATCAGCTCTTTGATCCTTGCTTGGAGCTGCGCTACCTTTTCGCCTTGGTTCATCCGGAGGTTTGTTAACTGGTTCCGGAGGATGTCGCGCCTGACTAGCTTCGCTTCTGAGGTACCTTCGTGAAGCTCCAGGAATTTCTCCCAGAGATCTTTCGCGGAGTCGTAGTTTCCGATCCGATTACCTCCTGAGGTGGTAGTACACTGAGTAGATGGAACTCAGCCTTTCCGTTGGCGACGAAATCGGCTTGCTCCTTCTTGCTCCATGTGTTTTCTTCTTTATCTTTCGGCGCTGCAAAACCATATTTCATTGTAATAAGAATATCAAAATCTGTTTTAAAAAATACCTCCATTTTGCGCTTCCATGTGGCGAAGTCTCCGTCGAACTTCGGGGGATGAATGTTCGCTCCGGCCATCGTCTTAATCGTAGTGCTTCAGTTGGCGGTTAGTCCTTCTGAGGCGATCAGACTCTGATACCAATTGTAGGTGCAACGGAGGCCGGCAAGAGGGGGTGCATTGCTGCAAACAAAAATAAAACTACCCTCCTCGGATTTCAACTCAGAAAAGCAATAGTAAAATTAAAACAAGCAAGGAAATAGAAATTAAGTAGAAGACATGATTTAACCTGGTTACAACCAAGGAGGTTGTTAATCCAGGATAGTAGAAAAAGCTCAGTAGAAAAATTTCCTTTGCTGAAGGTGGAGAAGCCTTTTACACTTTGGAAGCTTAGAACTAATGCTAGGAAAGAGTACACAGTTGATTGCTTGAGTTGTTATGAATTCCTAGCTCTAGGGGTCTTTTTATAGCCCCTGGAAATTCTATCCCGAAGCTCCAAGGCGCCTCCATTGAGGGTCTAAGGCGCCTCCAAGCTTGGTCAGCGGATAAAACTTCATCCGCGCAGGAACGGTCTGTTTGACCAGGTTGAAGGCGCCTTGAACAAGCCTTGAAGGCGCCTTCAAGTTGAAGGCGCCTTCAAGACTGTTGAAGGCGCCTTGAGCTGGATTTTCCAGCACAGCTCCTTTTTCCATCTCCTTTGCGTGGGCTTCCGATGCTCCGTTCTTTTGGGTGATTTCGGCCAACCGAAATAGGGCCCACCCGAATCTAATTTTCGGCCTTCTTCTCGAGCAGCCTTCCATCCCGGCTTAACGTCCCTCTAACGCCGCACACGCTCTTCACGCCCACCGAAGTACTCTTCCGCAGCTCTCTCGTCCTTCGGATGCACCGAGCCCATCGGCTCCCTTCTCGTGCCGTCCTTCACGCTAGCTGCGTCTTCCGCTCGACTTCCTGTGCTCCTAAGCTCCTGCACACTCAGACACAGGGATTCAACACAGCAGGACCTAACCAACTTGGTTGATCACATCAAAACTACCACGGGGTCCAACAGAGTATAGGATAGGTAGGTGTTACCCTTTGAACCTTCCTTTGTAAACTCTGTTTGCTCACTGGCTGAATAGTAGACATGATGTCTTTGAACTGTTCGGCCGTTGGTGTAAGCATGGACAGATCTTACCCAAAACTCTCCCTGATATAGCTCAGGTCTTATGAGTGTGTTCATTCTTGGCCATGAACACGGCTGATTCTGTGAGAAGCTCTCAAAATTGTGCCTCCAATTCTCTTCGAAGCGGCCCCACTTCTTTCTCACATAGGTGATCTCTCAAGAGTTACCATCTACTCTTTTTGATCACTAAAAGCCCATCGGCTTATCCTGGTCTAGTCACTGTTTCATTGGGCTCCCCCTACAGTGTGTCTAGTCAGTGCAGAGTAGTTGTCCCTTTGAACCTAGTTCTTGGGATCTCCAATCAGCATAGGTTGGGTGTCTGATTACTGACAACGGCATCAGGATCATTCCCTGTGATGAGCTTGCAACTAACTCTCGATTTAACCCCTTAGTTAGTGGATCCGCTAGGTTATCTTTTGACTTCACATAGTCAACAGTGATAACTCCAGTTGAGAGTAGTTGTCTAATGGTATTATGTCTACGACGTATATGTCTAGACTTACCATTATACAGATGGCTCTGTGCCCGACCGATTATTGATTGACTATCGCAATGTATGCAAATCGTCGACAGGTTTTTGCCATTGTGGAATATCTTCTAAGAATTGTCGTAGCCATTCAGCCTCTTCACCGCATTTGTCAAGAGCTACAAACTCAGATTCCATTGCGGATCTGGTTATTACGGTTTGCTTAGAAGATTTCCAGGAAATGGCTGCACCAGCTAGAGTGAAGACATATCCACTTGTAGACTTAGAGTCTTTTATATCAGATATCCAACTTGCATCGTTATATCCTTCGATCACAGCAGGATATCGTGTATAGTGCAGTCCATATTCACGAGTATACCTCAAGTACCTCAGTACTCTTGTTATCCATTTCCAATGCTCAACACCGAAATTACTCGTATATCTACTTAGTTTGCTTACTGCGTAGGCTAAGTCTGGTCGTGTACAACTCATCAAGTACATCAGACTACCAATCATCCGAGAGTACTCTATCTGAAAGATACTTTCACCTCGATTTTTCGATAGATGTTGACTCGTATCTATCGGCGTTCGTGCCAACGCAGTCTCACCCTTGGTGAATTTCTCAAGAATCTGGTCCACGTAATGGGACTGACTAAGAACAAGTTCTTCTGTCGTTCTAAGAATTTTTATTCCTAGAATCACATCAGCTAGGCCCATGTCTTTCATGTCAAATCTTGAGTTCAACATATCTTTAGTGGATTCGATTATCTTATCATTACTCCCAATGATAAGTATGTCATCTACATAGAGGCACAAGATGACATAGTCACTCTCTGTGATTCTCATGTAGACACATTTATCACATTCATTGATCTTGAAGCCACATTCCTTCATGACATTATCAAATGTCTTATGCCACTGCTTTGGTACTTATTTCAAACCATATAATGACTTCACCAATTTACAGATTTTGTTTTCTGTCCTGACACAGAAAATCCCTCAGGTTGGTCCATATAGATTTCCTCTTCTAAATCCCCGTTTAGAAAGGCTGTCTTTACATCCTTTTGATGTATTTCGAGATTTCATAGAGCAGCGATAGCCAATAATACTCTAATAGAAGTTATTCTAGATACCGGAGAGTATGTATCGAAGTAATCAAGGTCTTCTCGTTGTCGGTATCATTTGATTACCAATCTGGCCTTGTATTTATCGATTGTGCCATCTGATTTCATTTTCTTCTTGAAGATCCACTTGCAACCTAATGGTTTACTTCCCGGAGGAAGATCCACGAGTTCCCAAGTGTGATTTTGCAAGATAGATTCTATCTCAGATGTAATTACCTCTCTCCAGTGAGGTCCATCAGACGAGCTTACTGCTTCTGAGTAACTCCGAGGCTCACTTTCTAGCATGAAAGTGATAAAATCCGATCCGTAGGATTTTTCTACTCGAGCTCGTTTACTCCGTCTAAGCTCAACCTCAACTGGTTCATCATCTTTTTCTTCGTCTTGTGTTTCATATACCCGTTTTGAGGAGCTAGCATCCTCTCGGGTCTTAAAAGGAAATACATGCTCAAAGAACGAGGCATTTCTCGATTCGATTATCGAATTCTTGTGTATCTCCGGTATGTATGACTCAGACACACAAAATCTATACGCAGTGATGTTTTGTTCATATCCAATAAATAGGCAATCAACAGTCTTTGGTCCTATCTTAATCCTTTTCGGATCAGGTACCAACACTTTGGCAAGACACCCCCACATTTGTAAATATTTGTAGGACGGTTGTCTTCCATTCCACAACTCATAAGGACTCTTATCTATTTTCTTCCGGGGCACCTCATTTAAAAGGTAATTAGCTGTTAACACAGCTTCCCCCCACATGAACTCTGGCAGTCCAGAGCTTAATAGAAGAGCATTCATCATCTCCTTTAGAGTTCGATTCTTTCGCTCAGCAACTCCATTTTGCTGAGGAGTATAAGGAGTTGTTGTTTCGTATCTGATCCCATGTTCAGCACACAACTCAGCGAATGGTGATACATATTTACCGCCTCGGTCACTTCAAACCACCTTAAATTTCTATTACGCTGGTTTTCAACCTCATTTTTATAGAGAGCGAATTTCTCTATAACTTCATCCTTACTTTTGAGAAGATACACATAACAGTATTTTGTGTTATCATCTACAAAAGTGATGAAGTATTTATTACCACCACGTGTTAGCGTACCTTTTAGGTCGCACACATCAGTGTGGATTAGGTCAAGTAGTTCATTACTTCTTTCAATATGTTGAAAGGATGACCTTGTCATTTTTGCTTCAACACAAATCTCACACTTGTGTTTTGGGTCAAGGTGGAATGTAGGTATGTTTTGCATGTTTATTAATCTACGCAATACATCGTAGTTAACATGTCCTAGTCTACCATGCCACAAACACGAATACTCAAGCATATAAGTGGAAGAGCTTTCATTTTTATTTATCTTGGGCCTAGTGGCCATTACATTGAGCTTAAACAGTCCATTAGATACATAGCCTCTTCCTATAAACACTCCGTTCTTGGACAATACAACTCTATCCGATTCAAAAACAATGCAAAAGTCATACTTGCTCAGAAGTGATCCGGACACTAGATTCTTCCGAATCTCCGGAACATACAACACATTGTTCAGAGTGAGGTCTTTGCCCGAGGTCATCTTCAGCACCACCTTTCCTTGGCCCATGACGTCCGAGGTTGTTGAGTTCCCCATGAACAGTTTGTCTCTAGTGACTTCTTCGAAGTTGTGGAGCAACTCTTTGTTGCAGCACACATGTCTGGTGGCTCCAGTATCAATCCACCATTGCCGAGGATTGGAACCTATTAAGTTCACCTCAGAGATCACGGCGCAGAGATCCATATCCTGTTCTCCTGCCAGGTTGGCCTCAGGCTTTTTCTTCTTTGGCCTTTTACAGTCTGAAGCCTTGTGACCCATACGATCACAATTGTAACATTTCCCTAAGAACTTCTTTTTCATGTTTTGTCCTTTGGGTTGCGTCGTGGAAGATTTTGGATGCTTCCGTTTTGAGCTTTGTCCGTGCTCAACAACATTGACTTTTACAGTAGCATGAGAGAACAGTTTTTTCTCTGAATTCTTGTTGTCTTCTTCTATACGAAGGCGAACAACAAGTTCCTCCAGGTTCATTTCCTTCCATTTGTGCTTCAGATAATTCTTAAAGTCCTTCCAGTCAGTTGGTAGCTTTTCGATGATAGCTGCCACTTGGAAGGTTTCGCTCAGAGTCATACCTTCTGAGTGAATTTCTTGTAAGAGTACTTGAAGCTCCTGGACTTGATTGATTACAGACTTCGAGTCACTCATCTTATAGTCCAGGAAACGACCAACAATAAACTTTTTGGCCCCAGCATCCTCCGATTTATATTTCTTGTCCAGAGATTCTCACAGTTCCTTTGCCGTTTTCATCTCACAATACACAAGATAGAGTGAGTCGGCAAGATTGTTAAGGCTGTAGTTTCGACAGAGGAACTCAGAATCGTTCCATTTGTCGATCAGAAGGAGAGTGTTCACCTCATCTACACCCTTAACAACCTTGAGAGTTTCCTCGGTCAAGATACGTGCCAGACCTAGCGTGGTTAAGTAGAAAAACATCTTCTGCTGCCACCGCTTGAAATTCACTCCTGTGAATTTTTCTAGCTTTTCCCCATGATTGATTGGCACATTCCCAATCGGGGCGGAGGAGGCCGGTACATGTTGAGCCTGTTGCATCTCAACATTTTCTGCCGCCATGGTAACAGAACGAATCTGTTTTAAGTTTTGTTGGGTGTAAACCCGTTACAATTTGTGTGATCGTCTCAGAAGCTCTGTTTCACGCTTCTGAGTGCGTACCAGATGCCAGATGCACAAGGACTTACAATTAAGTAGGTTTGAGCAGATAATCTCAAACTGTCGACTCTAACGAGCCGAGCCACGCGCCGAGTAGATGAGTTGCGGACACCGTGAGTTGTTGAGCGGCGCCAAGTTGTCGCTGAGAGTTGCTGACAGGATGTCGGGAACTACAACACGACTTCAGAGTGGATGCCGAGTCCAACATAGCGCTGTCTCCTTAAAACAGATTTGGCCCCTCCGCAGTGCTCAGAGGATCAGGTGGACGTTTGTTTCCCAGGATAAAACGGCAGGATCACGAGCACAACCGAGCACTGGTTGTCGTGACGATCTGAACTAGATCCGAAAACTATCACTATTTCTGTTCAGCAAAAGAAGTGCACAACAAAAGGGAAAGAACACATGGGGATTCAAGGAGGAATGGAAGCACACTTGTGCCTTTCTCACACAACTCACTGGAGCTTTTCTCACAAAACTCTGAGGCTTTTCTCGTTTATGTGTCTTTCTTCATTCCCCTTCTCAGGTCTTATATAGACCTTTGTTTTGCTTGGCTTGCAAGCACAACAAGTCATGTTGTGGCTTGCATGCTTGCCAGCAAGCTTGCTGTTGGCTGCAACTTGCCAGCAAGCCACGACGTGGCTTGCTGTTGGCGGCAAGCAAGCCACGTTGTGGCTTGCATGCTTGCCAAGTGGCTTGCAAGCTTGCCACGTGTTGTGGCTTGCTTGCAAGCTTGCTACGCGGCCTGCCACGTGACGTGCAAGTAAGCTGGCGATTTTGGCTTTGGCTTGCATACTGGCCAACAAGTTGTCTTACGCAGACATATCATGTCCTGATCAGATTTTACAAGCAATAGGTTGATGTCTTCCGGGCCCTGGAGTCTCACTCCCTTTGTTCCAAATCAGTCGAAAAGCCTCGCTTTCTTTCGTTGTGGGACTATAACTCACAAATCGCGTTTCCATTCAACTTTTTCCAACACTTGATTGGATCATGAAATGACTTATAGGAGTGTATAAACCCATGTATACATGAACAAATAATACCTCATCCAACATGAATCACTTTTATTCTGTAAAAACTATGAAATCCGTCGTGCTAGAGGCTCCGACCGAAAGACATGAATCACTTCTAGCACTTAATTATTGTGTACTCTTGCGCTTATGATATATACATTTTTTTAATTATCCAAAAAGGAAAAATGCTTAATGTATTTAATAAATTGAATAACATGCTGTGTGTGGTTAATATATATAATATAATAAGTAAATTTTAAACGGCGTGGAACAATAAACAAATGAAAAGTATATATATTAATTCGATGAACAATCAGAAGACAAAGTTCTTATTCATTTTATTGCAAAGTAAATTATTTTTTCAAAAAAATAAATCAATGGAAAAATTAATGATTCCTCACTTAAATATTTACACTAACTATATTTTTCCTAAAATTGAAATAAAATATAAATTATAGATATAATAAAATCCTAAATTAAATTATAGTCAAATATATTTAGGACATTTACACATATTTAGAATTTAAAATTTGTTATGTAGATGAAAATTTCTTTAGGAAATTATATTTGACAAAATACAAAATTAAATTAATTTTAAAAATAGTTATCACATTTCAATATTTGCTGGCTTAGGAAATAACTCATAAAAGGTCACGAAGGACAATGATTTAGAAATAAATAAATAAATGGAGAGTATTAAAAAATTAATTCAAGCTGTTGCAAGTAGACTGGGGGCCAGTATCAAAAGTATAGGGGGTATTTTAATAATGTTAAAAGTTTAAAGAGTATGCTGAAAAATAAGTAAAACTTTGGGGCATTTTGAAACAATATCTTCCCATTACCCTGGTAAGAGCGAGCACCCAGGTGACACACCCAGCCGCGGCCGCCTCACGCCGTCACTCCGCCCGCACGGCGATCACAGTAATTTTTTCCTCCAGCCGCTTCCTCAGCCATCTCCACCGGCCGTCCCTCCGCCTCCTTCCACCCGACTCCCGGCGTCATATAATCCGCCTGTGGACGACTCCGACCTCTCGACGCCATACCCTACTGTACTATTCCTCGAAGACGAAGACGAATGACCAGCACCAAAAGGAACAGCCGAACAGGTCTCCTTCCGTCTCACTTTTGAGGAAGTGCATTATATTGGACTCGGATGCCTTTAGGTTCATATTGCTTGTCTGTTTATAGGATTACATTAGAGAACTAGTAGATTTAGTTAGCTTTGTTGCAAGGTCTATAAACCAATTATATTACTTAACATCTTCTGTCGACCAAATGTTTTGTTTAACCTATTCAATGGTCTAATTAAATGACCAGTATGTTACTGTGATTAGTTGGTTAATCCCTTTTTGAGCTAGGTCCATGTGGTTGATTGGGTTCCCTTTCTTTTAGCCTGTTTCTTTGGTTCCTCCATCTCAAGCTTGGCCTATGTGGAGAGCAAGCACATACCACCACTCCACTCCCAAATATGCAAGTCAAGTTCGGGTGTCTTTGCTGGAACTTTAGTGCTTATGTCTTTGGTGGGTGGAACGTTATGGAATAGTACAATAGAGTCAATTTTTTTTTAATGATTCTTGAAGGTGTGGAATTGTCATTTTTCTTTGGCTACCATGTTGAATCAGAATTGCAGTGACATGGCTTTGAAATCCCAACTTATAGGTCTGATTTTTCCTCAACCAATTTAATCCTAGAAATTAATCATTTAGACATTCAATTAAACTAGAATTTTGGATAAACAAACTAAAAGAGAAACAAACATTAGTTGAATTCATCTTGACATGCTTGATGCATGCTCAAGCATGCTAAAGCATGTCAAGTGGTTTTACCAGAATAGTATTCAGGCTATGTTGCGGGCATGGCAATAAATTTCGAGCATTTCAATGCTCAATCATTTTGCTTTGAATTTCCAGATAGGTGCAAGTATGAACCTATGGTATTTGCTAGATTGTTTCTTTTGATGTATATTTCACTGCTATTGTGCTTATTTGTTGAAATATTTTGAACTTATATTAAGTTTTTGTTCTTCTAGTTTTTTATCTGTTCCTCTTGTTCTTGTTGAAGACTTTTCTTTTTGAATAGAAATGGCATGGAGAACTTGCAAAAGTTTGAACTTTTAATTATGTAGTTTGCCTACTTTGATGCAATAGTATATCCATTGTCAATAACATAGCATCAACATATTTGATTTTTTTTAATGGTCTTTTCCAGGGAGAAAGGAAGGCTTTTTGCTGATTCATTTTTGATGCCTTTATTTGGACTGCAGTGAGCTATGACTTCTGTTTGAGTGGTTAAGGTGTCTATGAGTTTCAGCTGTAGTTATCTGCTCGGCTTCCTCACATCTTCAAGAAGCAGAATCAGACTCTTCTCAACATTAAACCTTTCAACACCCTCAACATTGTCTCAGTATGCTTCCTGGTTGAAGGATTGCAAGACAGTTTTCACCACCAGACAACTTCATCAACAGATCATCAGCCTTGGTCTCCTCCATTCACCTCCGTGCCTCTCAGTTACTTCACAGTCATCTTCACCATCATTAGGTGTTGGCATTGTAGCTGCATACTTTGCTTGTGGTGCTCTAACTGATGCTCTCACCTTGTTGGAACGTCTCTCGCCCTCACCTGTGCTTTGGTGGAATTTGCTTATAAGGCAATATGTGAAGGAAGGCCACCTTGATCATGCCCTGATACTCTGTCGCTGCATGCAGCGTGTGGGAACTAGACCAGACCATTACACCTTCCCCTTTGCTCTAAAGGCATGCGGAGAGCTACCTTCGTACCGACGAGGGATTGTCCTCCATGCAGTTGTTTGTCGCAATGGCTTTGAGTCTAATGTTTTTATTTGCAATTCAATGGTAGCCATGTACTCCCATTGTGGTGCTCTGGATGAAGCTTCCCATGTGTTTAAAGAAATTCTATCAAGGGGAATAGATGATGTAACATCTTGGAATTCAATGATAGCAGCACATGTAAAGAGTAGTAACCCACAGCTCGCATTAGAATTGTTCTCTGAGATGTCACAAAAGGCTAGTAATATTGAGAGTCTAGGGAGGTCAGATGTCATAAGCCTTGTCAATATTCTTCCTGCTTGTGCCTCCCTGAGGGCACTGTCTCAGGCAAGAGAAATACATGGATATGCTATAAGAACTTGTCTTTTTGTTGATATCTTTGTGGGTAATGCATTAATTGATGTTTATGCAAAGTGTGGAATGATGGGTGATGCTTTTAAAGTTTTCAATAGCATGGAGATTAAAGATGTAGTTTCTTGGAATGCAATGGTCACTGGATATTCACAGAATGGCGATTTTGACCATGCCTTAGAGCTTTTTAAGAAAATGACTAAGGAGAACATAGCATTGAATGTTGTGACATGGAGTGCAGTAATTTCTGGGTATGCCCAGAGGGGACATGGGCATGAGGCCCTTGAAGTTTTTAGGCAGATGCAATTCTCTGGCTCAGAACCTAACGCTGTTACCATTATTTCTCTTCTCTCTGCATGTGCTTCTGTTGGTGCAATTTCTCAGGGAATGGAGACTCATGCTTATTCGCTTAGAAAATGCCTCCTTACGTGGGATAACAGTTATTGTGATGGGGAGGATCTAATGGTGCAAAATGCGCTGATAGACTTGTATTCTAAATGCAAGAATTTCAAATTGGCACGCTCATTATTTGACTCTATACCTTTGAATGAGAGGACAGTTGTTACTTGGACTGTCATGATTGGTGGTTATACACAACATGGAGATGCCAATGATGCATTAGGGCTCTTCTCTCAAATGTTATTACAGAGTCACTCAGTACCTAATGTTTTCACCATATCTTGTGCTCTTATGGCTTCTGCTCGCCTTTCAGCATTGCGGCTCGGAAAACAGATACATGCTTATGTGATCCGCAACAGCGTCCAGGGCACTATGCTATTTGTAGCCAATTGCCTCATCGACATGTATTCTAAGTGCGGAGATGTCGATGCAGCTCAAACTGTGTTTAATGTGATATTAGATAAAAATTTTGTTTCCTGGACATCCCTAATGACTTGTTATGGGATGCATGGCTATGGTAAAAGTACCCTTCATCTCTTTGAGGAGATGCAAAAGGCAGGGTTTGTTCCTGATGGCATCACTTTCCTAGTTGTGCTCTATGCCTGTAGCCATTCTGGTATGGTTGATGAGGGGTTAGAATACTTTGATAACATGAGCAAGAAATATGGGGTTGCTGCTAAAGCTGAACATTATGCTTGTGTTATTGATTTGTTGGCTCGTGCTGGTCGCTTAGAGGAAGCATGGGAGATGATAAAAACCATGCCAATGGAGCCCACATCTGTGGTTTGGGTCGCCTTGCTTAGTGCATGTAGAATCCATTCTAATGTGGAGCTTGGTGAATATGCTCTCCATAAGTTGCTAGAGATAGAGCCCGGAAATGATGGCGCATACACATTGCTGTCCAACATATATGCAAATGCAGGGCGGTGGAAAGACGTAGCCAGCATCAGATCTCTAATGAAGAAGCAAGGAGTCAAAAAGAGGCCAGGGTGCAGCTGGATTCAAGAAAAGAAAGGAACTGTCTCATTCTTTGTTGGAGATAGATCTCACCTGCGATCTAAAGAAATCTATGAGCTTCTTGCCTCATTGATTGAACGAATCAAAGCCCTTGGCTATGTGCCACAGACGGATTTTGCATTGCATGACGTGGACGATGAAGAGAGAAGTAACCTTCTATCTGAGCACAGTGAAAAACTTGCTGTTGCATATGGCATCCTCACCACCTCCCCTGGAACTCCTATACGTATTACAAAAAACTTGCGAATTTGTGGAGATTGCCACACCGCCATCACCTTCATCTCTATGATTGTTGACCACGAGATCATACTGAGGGATTCAAGTCGTTTCCATCACTTTGAGAAAGGTTCTTGTTCATGTGGTGGTTTCTGGTGATTTTTTGAGAGGTTCTATTCTAATGGAGCATCTGCATCAATCGGCTTTATTAGTATTATTTTCTTTACCCTTCTTGAATGCTTATAGAGACAGAATTATATTTCTTACCCTGTGATTGAAAATGCTCTGGTGAATCTAACTTCTTGTACTATTTGTAACCTTAAACAGAATACAGAATGAATTATTATTTTTTTACTTTTATTTCTTTTAATTCTTGTTTGAATACAAATCTTGCACTCGGAAGCCTATTCTCTTTAGTAAGAAATAAATTTGACAGTGCTTGTATTAATTCTTGCAAGATTTATGCTATCTACCAACACACAAACATTAGACCAAAGCTTGGTTGCTTAGATATTTAAACCATGGCTTATATATATATTTCTGTTGTTATTCATGAATTGTTAGCATCATAAAGCTTCTAGAGTTATTGGACCGCTTGGTGCTTCAAGCAAGTTTATCATCTTAAGGTTTGTATCTTGAATCATCTCTGCAGATTTTTAATTTGAGAACTGTATCAAATTGTAATCTAGAATTACATCTTGAGCTACTCTTTGGTCTCCAGGTGTTGAGCAATATTCTAATAAACAGCTTTGAATCAGATTTATTTTGTGTTATTCAGATTGGTTGGATACTAGATGTAATCTTTGGCTAGATCAACCTAAATCAGCTTTATCTTAGCGATTGTATCCAGTATTCAGTGGCAACATGAGTGTACTTTAGTCCATGACAGTCTGTCGATATGCAGCATAAGGAACTTGTACCACCCAAGGTACAAACTTAAGAGGAAGACAAGGTGAGTTTTGATTCTTTTATTATGAATTTTACAAGGTTTTGCATCTTGTAATCTAATTAGGCTGCTTTGCTTTTGGTAACTTGCTTCTGCAGGTTAAACCATTGATGATGTAATATGATAGATAAGTAATATTGCATTCGGCTACGATCTTTGGGCAAGGGCTAAAATATTTACACTGTATGATTGTTATGACAGTACATTTTTGCAAGCTAACACATTCTTAACCTCCTTTCATTAGTTGTATACTTTTCATCATCTAATGTTCATTTTTCCACAGATATTAGAAACACTACACAGTAAAGTTGTTATTTGCCAAGAATTATTTTCCAGCGTTTGTTAAGTGTCGGTTGCTGCTTGGATGATTGTCAATAACAAAATTTTAACAAAAGGAAGACAAATGGAAAGAGGACTTAGGAACCATTTGTTGTTTCAGATGGTTGTTTCTTTCTGTCATTCCTACCCATATGAAAATGAAGCCCTGTATTCTTTGAAGACTGTCTCATGAATGGCTTTGTATGATTTGGAGGATCAAAAATAAGGAAATCTTTGAATCTATGGAGAATGAAGGTATGTATCCTGCAGCATAGTGTAGTAAACTAATTCATGCTTGGTCTGCTAGAAATACCAATCAAGTTGCATGGCCTTGTTCAATTGAGCACTGTTTGATGTTTTCTAGCCACCTTGATAACCTGTTTTATTGCTTCTGCTGGATCTTATATCTGTTTAATTTTGCACAATAAGTTTTTTTCCCTGGTTTCATTTTGAAAAAACAGTGTGGTAGCCCAACTACTCTTGTCGACATCATCTACTCTCCTTTGCTACGTAATTTTTTTTTATTATTCATTAAAATTGCAATATGGTATTTAATTTAGTTTTATGTTCTTGCCTTTCATATCCACAAGAGATTTCAAGATGATGTACTTTTGGACTTTTAATTGAGTTTTTGGCTCAATATCCACTTTTTTATCTTTTCTTTTGATTAGGTAACATCTAAAAAGTTGTGAACAAAATACCAAATTTATGTATTCTAATTTTGATAACACATAATATCTAATAAAAGTTACAATATCTATCAAAGAGGATGTGAAAGAAAAAAAAAAGATTTCTTTGCATTCTAATTAGTACATGTGTGAATCTACTAAAAGGAGAGGTCTGTATTCCCACCAAATTTATGTATTTTGTCAAATGTTTACTGCTTAGCTCGTATTTCTATCCCAAATGTGTAGTTGATCTTGAACTTTTGCTTGTATACTTAAATCACAATGTGTTCTCATACCACATTGGATATGAGATTACACCTAGTGTGAGAGCGATAACTCTTCACAACCATGCTATTATAGCTTTAGCGAGACATCTTTCCGATCTAATTCACTTAAGCTAAGTATTTTTTTTTATATATACCAAGTATCCCGATCTTATAACACTTGAGCTGAGCATTGATTAAGGGGGTGTTTGATTAAATGATGAGAATGACTATGGGTATGAGTTTGATAGTAGGGTGAAATGGGAATAGGAATGGAAATGAAACCCATCAAGTTATATGAGTTTGGTTGATTTCCATAAATCTGGCAATTATTCTTAAAATGTGATTCCCAAATCCACAATCCAAACACTATCTTTTACTATCATTTTATTCCCTCATTTTCAAATCCATCAACCAAATACCCCTAAATAATGAGTCGCTCCTACTCACATAGGTTCCGACAAAAAGAAAGAAGAAAGAAATATGTGAAAAGAAGTAACTGAGAATTATAGTACAGTCTTTGTTTTTTTTTGCTTTCCTGTTTGTAAGTGCTTCGACTTTCATGGTGGAGGAGCCCGAATGCGATGGCCACCATGGCATGGACTTCTTAGCCAACACGGTAAAACCTGAAAAACTGAACTTTAAGGAACTTGACCATCAAACCGCACTCGGTTTCTTTGAAAGCTCAAAGTCAACTGATGGATGAAAGTAGACAGAAACACACGTTCTTTTACAGGTCAACGAGGAAGAATAACGAGTGTGGATATGTAGATTCTCAATCTTATAACTAGGGAGAAGAAACCACTAGTCTAGCTAGAAAAAGATTAACTAAAATATAGTAATGCGTCATCAGTCATGTGCATGCATGCTTACCGTCACATGCTTCTGCATTGAAATTCAACGCCGAACATGGCTTTAGTGCATGGTTGGAGCATTTTAGGGTTGACTTCAGGTGGTGGTTTACTTCTGTAACGAGTTATAGACGCAAAGCCAACGGGAAATGGAGGCAATTTATAAGTTCACACATGTAATGTAATGAGCCCCACTCTGTTGATCTTTTATAGGCAGTTGGTTTATAAATCAGTTTATAGTTTTTTTTTCTTCTTTCAAATAGCTAATTCTATATTCAGGCTGTATAGTGAAGATAAATAGAATGATTGATAAGATAATTTGTAAAATAATTATTATTGTAAAAAAAATTGCAATGGAAAATGTGATAATTTTATAAATCATCACAAATTGTGTTGGCATTACGAGGATTATGTCATCATTGAGTAGTAAATATTTTTTTAAATACTAATGTAATAATCATTGGGATCGATGGCGTCGCTAGAGGAGATAAATAGCACTGTGCGTGTGAGTTAATGGTTAACTAAATGCACAAAACAAATACAAACTAGAAACAAACACAAACGGATTCCTTAACTTAGATTTCTACTCCACAATTTACCATGCTAGTAAAATCATCACTAGCTCACTTCTTGCCAGATACTTTACATGGTGGAAAATCTTCTTACAACACTTATTATTATATAGAACAACAGAAATAGAACAAAGATACAATACAAATGAATATAACAAAAATAACAAGTTTACCTAATGGAACTTAAACTCTTTTGGATGCTTTAGTTTGCCTCATAAGGACTAGAAAACAATTGCAATTTCCTCTAAAACACCCAATAATTGACTCTGAAAATCTTCTCAAAAATTTTCTTTTATAACCTTTACGTTGGAGCAGTCGACTGTTCATCACCATTAGTTTATTGTTCCACTGAATTTGACCGCTACAACTATATAACTGCTCTTACCAACTTTGGTTTGACCATAAACAATCAACTGTTACTCATCACCAATAAATTAATGCCCAAACAATTGAATGTCACAACCAACTCAAAAACCTCTACTGCAACAGTGACATCAAGCGATTGTTACTATATCAATCGACTGATGCCAATCAATTGAGTTGTTTTGCTGAGCTTCAAATATTCTATTTGCTACTACAGTGTCATCAGTCAATTGCTTAAACTTATCAATTGACTGGTGTACCAATTAATCCATTGATCAATCTCATCAATTGATTGATCATGCAACAACCCCTCTAAACCCTCTCAAACTCCAAATTTAGGGTTTATGATTTCATTAGTCGATTGTTACACCCTAGCAGTCGATTGATATTTCTATTTGAAATTTACCAAGGTTAAAGTTGCAACAATGACATCAATCAATTGTTACTATACCAATCGACTGACACCAATCAATTGAGTTGTTTAGCCGAGCTTTAAATATTCCATTTGCTACTACAGTATCATCAGTCAATTGCTTAAACTTATCAATCGACTAGTGTACCCATTAATTCATTGATCAACCTCATCAATTGTTTGATCATGCAACAACCCCTCTAAACCCTCTCAAACTCCAAATTTGGGGTTTATGACTTCATTAGTCGATTGCTACACCCTAGCAGTCGATTATATTGATATTTCTATTTGAACTTTACCAAGGTTGAATTCTCACATTGTCTAGTATTTGATTTACCTCAACCTATCATGACTTTCTTCACCCAACATTCGATCAATCTTGACTTGCAAAGACTTTTTGTTGCCTAACATTCAATCAACCTTAACAAGACTTCACCATTACCTAGGTCAACCTTGACCTATCAAGACTTCTTTTCTTAACATATTGTCAATCTTGACCTATCAATAATTCACCACTACCAAACATTAGTTCTCTTTAACTTGTTTAGATTTCCCTCTATTGAGATCGGTGCAAGCTAGAGGAGTGGTGGTGAATAACTTTGATCACTTTGATGATATTACGTAGAAAAAAACTTGAAGCGAAGCTAACAAAACAAAACACAACGCTAACACATTTAGTTTTACTTGGTTCACTGCCTCCCATGGCGACTACGTCTAAAGTCTAGTCCTAACGACTACCACTACTAACTTTCTCCTTCTCAAATACTTTCTAGAGGCGGAGAAGTCTCTCACAACCTTTTCACAACAATATAACAAGAAACAAGGATGCAAATAAAAATGAAAGTGAAAATAACTTTATAATGAAAATTTAGCTTTGGATGCTTTCTTGTTACTTAGAATTGTCTCTTGATGGAAGGACATACAACAACACTTCATCTCCAAACCCTTAGAATTGTCTCTTGATGGAAGGACATACAACAACACTTCATCTCCAAACCCTTAGAATTGTCTCTTGATGGAAGGACATACAACAACACTTCATCTCCAAACCCTCAAGAAATGACTCCTCAAATTCTCCTTGAAGCCCTCTTTTATATGGTTGCTTTGGGGCTATTTTTTTAACTATTAGTCGGTTGTTCATCACCATCAGTTAGTCGATTGATCAACACTTGCAAAATGTCTCTTACAACTCTATTTACCATTAATAGTCTACTATTATTGAGCATCAATTGATTGATGCCCAAACAGTCAAGTTTCGTAGCCAACTCAAAAATCTTCTATTACTACTATATTATTATCAGTCGACTAATCAAACTCATTAATTGATTATCGCTATAGCAAAATCATTGTTCACCATTAAAGTTGTTGGTGCAGCGGGCCCAACAAGGGGGTGGGAGAGGGGGGGGGGGGAGATGAATTGCCTACAAAATAAAAATAACCTTTCTTGTCCTTTTGATTTAGTTAGTAGCACAATTAAAATAACAATAATAAAACTGAACTAAATAACTTAAAAGAAATCAAGAAGCCAAAGTTTTACTTGGTTACAACCTAGGTGATTGTTGATCCAAGACAGTGAAAGGCAGTAGAAGATCTCCTTCGTTGCAGGCGGAGAAGTCTCTTACAATCGTTGAAAAAACTCAAGAAAATGCTAAGAAAGTATTACAAGAGTTGTCGTTCTAGTTGTTGTTAATTTTCTACGTCCAGGGGTCTTTTTATAGCCCTTGGAAAATGTTATCCGCATCTTGAAGACGCCTTTAAAGTGGTCCAAGGCGTCTTCCATCAGATAAACTTTATCCCTTCAAGGATAAAATATTATCCTCGGGTAACGTCAAGGATGGCATCTTCTATGGGCTGGAAGGCGCCTTCGCATCGAAGGTGCATTCCATGACTTGGAAGGTACCTTCCATAAGTTAGATCAGTTTCTTAGCTGATCTCTTTGCATGGGTGATGCTTCGGCCAAGTAGAGTTGAGCTCACTCGAACCCAACTCCGACCTTCTCCTCGAGCAGCCTTCCTCCCTAGCTTCTCGTCCCTCGAATGCCGCACACGTCCTATATCCACCGGTGTACTCTTCCGCAACATCTCGTCCCTCCGATGCATCGAGCCCGTCGACTCCTTTTCCATGTCATCCTTCTCGCTCGCTACGTCTTTCGCTTGACTTCTTGTGTTCCTAAGCTCCTGCACACTTAGACACAAAGATTAAATACACAGGACCTAACTTAACTTGATTAACTACATCAAAACTACCACGGGATATTTACAATCTCTCCCTTTTTGATGTGCATCAATCCAAATTAAAGTTAGGGTTAAAAAAGTAACCACATGAATATGTAAAGAAGTTGCACTTAGAATAATATATTGTAATACAATGAATTAAGCAAATAAAATTACAAAATTCGGACAAAGATAAAAATGTCCGTACTCCCCCTTAATTTGTATTTATTTCATCCCTTTTGATCATATCAGACAAAAATTAGGTAAAATAAAATAAACCATTAGACAAATTTAAAATATTTTTCTAAGGATACATGATAGAAATTATTAGTAAGCTAATATTTTTTAGAAATAATTTTTAAAAATATTCTATTTTTACTAATTAATCTTCTATTTAACATATATAATTTAAAATATTATTTTTGATTTTAAAAAATCTTGTAACTTTTTGTCAAATTTGAATAGAATAATTTATATGAGTAAAAAAAATTCACAGAAAAAAAATTAGTTTAACGAATAGAATTCGTTTATTTTATCATAACAATTGAATTTTCAAAGATAAATCTTAAAAATAATTTTTAACTAAAAATTCTTCTAAACTTTTCTAGATATGAAAAATAGATTGTTTAATACTAGAAAAATCAAAGTTCCTGAATTTATATTTTCCTGAATTTTCAATATTAAAAATTAAATTTTTAGAAAATAATTCAGATAAAATTCAAAAATATTAAAAAAATTTGTTCTGATATAAGACATCATGTTTTATCCTAAAAAATAAAATATTCAACAATAAGTATGAAAATTATTTAAATTTTTTAAAATACTATCTTTGTTAATAAATTCATATAAAATGATTTATCGATCAGAAAATTACAAAAATATTTTCTTTGACAAAGAATATTATTTTTTATCACAAAATAATAAAATTTAAAAAAAATAAATTTATGAAATAATTTTAAATTTCAAAATATAATTTTTTAAATAATTTTTATAGAAAATAAATCAACGGTCAAAAAAATTCCAAAAAAAGCTATTAATAGATCATATTTTTCACTTTTCATGAAAAAAAATTTTTGGCAAAAATTATGACTGGAAGATAAATGAAATAAATGATTTTATAAAAATGACTAAATTAAGTAAATTAATGTATAGATAAGATTATGAGTAAAGAAGATTACCTCAGAGAAAAATTACTCAAAAAGTTATTTTAACATAATTTTTTTTAAAAAATTAATCTAAAAAGGATTTTGAATCTAATATAGGTTCCTTCCTATTGAGTTTACTAAAAGTCTCGGTGGTATATAATTCCTAGGAATTTTCTTGATCTGTCCCTGATGATTTCTAATGTACCAATTAATTTTACCTTAATTTCTAAATTTTAATTTTTTAAAATTATTTGAATATGCATGGCCATTTTTCAATTTTTATATTTGTACTTTTAATTTTTCTTTTTTATTTTTAAATTATTAAATATATTTAATGGTCATGAATTTGCTAAGTTTAATTTTAACCTAGCATTATCTTTTTTTTAGTTGTACTATATTCTTAGATAATATTTTCATAAATTCAAAAGATTGCTTGAGAGATAGTGCATGTACCTCACTTATTTCGTGTTCTGATGCTTCCCCTTCATCGTAGCTTTCTTCTAATGATCTTCCCTCTTCATCGATGCTCATTTCTAAGCTATTTTCATCTTCTCCTTGGTGGTCTACCAATAAGGCTAGTCCGACATATTCTTTAATTTCTAACTTCAATGATGACTCATCCCATGTATATTTTAAATTGTTGTGCCTCGATTTGGTTAGCTCTTTCTTCTTCTCCTTCGTCTTTAACTTTGGGCAATCATCCTTGATGCCCTTCTTCGTTACAGTTGTAGCATCGGACCTTCCTTGTGCTCCGAAAGTATTTTTTCGTTTGCAACTTAAATTTATTAGATTTAATAAACTTATTAAATTTTCTTACCAATAATATCACTTCATCTTTGTCGTTGGATGCTTAGGAGTCTTGATTATCTATTCTTGCCTTAGGGGCAATGTTCTGACTGAGCTCCTTTTTCAATTTTGTACAACTAGATTCGTGAAGTTCTAAAGTACTTACCTCTAGATCTTTTGAAATATAATAAGTGTCTATATAGACGCCCAATCTTATGTCCTAGGGAAAACATTTAAGGCATACCTTAAATAATCTCTGTTTGTTGCATGCTCTTTGAGATTCGTAAGTTCGGTTATTAACTCCTTTAGCTTGGTGTACAGTTGTGCTAGTGACTCCTTTTACCGGAGGTTGGTCAGTTGGTTCTAAAGCAGATCCCGATTTGTGAGCTTGTCTTTGGACTTTCATTTGTGTAGCTCTAGGAACTTCTCCTAAAGTTCCTTTGTTGATTCGTAAGCATCAATTCTGCTGATTTCTTGCAAAAGTAGCACACTCAGCAGATGGAATTCAGCTCATACATTTGCTACGAAATCTATTTGTCCCTTCTTAGTCTATTGGTATTTCTCTTTTTCACCTCATTGTGGGTCCTTGGGAGATACAAAGTCATATTTAATTATTAAAAGTAATTCAAAGTCTGTTTTAAAAAATAAGTCCTTGTGTTTCTTCCATGTCATGAATTCTCCCTCGAATGGATAGATGCTTGGTCCAACCATCGTCTTGATACTTCAGTCGATGGTTAGTCCTTCTAAGGTGTTCTGGTTTTGATACTATTTGTTGGTGTAGCGAAGTCGACAAGAGGGAGATGAATTGCCTACAAAATAAAATTAAACTTTCTCGTTCTTTTGATTCGGTTAGTAGCGCAATTAAAATAACAATAATAAAACTGAACTAAACAACTTAAAAGAAATTAAGTGGTCAGAGTTTTACTTGGTTACAACCTAGGTGGTTGTTAATCCAAGGCAGTGAAAGGCACTAGAAGATCTTCTTCGTTGCAGGCAGAGAAGCCTCTTACAATCGTTGAAAAAGCTCAAGAAAATATTAGGAAAGTATTACAAGAGTTGTAGTTCTAGTTGTTGTTAATTTCCTAGGTTTAGGAGTCTTTTTATAGCCCCTGAAAAATATTATCCGCAGCTTAAAGGCGCCTTCAAAGTGGTTCAAGGCACCTTCCAATGGATAAACTTTATCTCCCCGAGGATAAAACATTATCCTTGGGTAACGGCTAGGGAATGCACTTTCTATGAGCTGGAAAGCACCTTCGCATTGAAGGTGCCTTCCATGGCTTGGAAGGCACCTTCCATAAGGCAAAACATCTTCTTAGCTGATTTCTTTATGTGGGTGATGCTCCGGCCAACCGTAATTGAGCTCACCGAACCCAACTCCAACCTTCTCCTCGAGCAGGTTTTCTCGTTAACTTCTCATCCCTCGAACGACATACACGCCCTTTTTATCCACCAGTGTACTCTTATGTAGCATCTTGTCCCTCAGATGTATCGAACCCATTAGCTCCTTTTTTTGTGTAATCCTTCTTGCTAGCTACGTCTTCCGCTCAACTTCTTGTATTCCTAAGCTCATGCATACTTAGACACAAGGATCAAATACACAGGATCTAACTTAACTTGGTTGACTACATCAAAACTATCATAAGGTATTTACAAAAGTCAATATTTACAGTCAACTAATACTATTCACAATCGACTGATGCACTGTTCACAGTGTTGAAACCCCCTAGAATCTTCATCAGTTGAGTGATACTCTTGATTTAGCCTTAACTAAGTTGAATTATAGCATTGTCTAGTATCCGATTGACCTCAACATACTAGGACTTCATTTGTCTGATATCTGGTCAACCTTGACCTGTTGATACTTCTCGTTGCCTAACATTCGATCAACCTTGACAAGTTAAGATTTTATGCCTCATGCTAATTACTTGTTGGACTTCTAATCACCTAACATTCGGTCAACCTTGACTTACGGACTTCACGCCTTATGTCAACTCCCTATTAGACTTTCGACTCCAAGTATCAGGTCAATCGTGATCCACTTAGAATTTTCTCTTGCCAATTCCATCGTCAAGTATTTGATCAATTTTGATCTTCTTGACTCTTACGTTCTAATCAACAAACATATTGATCAAATATTAAAACTCAACTCGAGTCAACTCAGGCTTGGTCAACCTTGATAGAGGTTAATTGCACCAACACCCTCATCTTTAAGTGTATAATCAACCTCAATCTATACCAATGGTTTACTTAGTTTCCAACCCCCAGGGTAATACGTCTAAAGCCTAAGTATAGGAGGTGTCCATCCACTAGATTTTCTCCTTTCTGAAACTTTATCGAAGGTGGAGAAACTACTTACAAATGATGTATACAATCACAAGTAGGACATCACAGGAGGTAGATGGTCAGCGCAAAGTGACGGACAATTATGGGTGTGAGAAGCCCGCATGAGTGGCAAATGAAAGTTGCAGCTTGGAACATAAGAGGATTGAAAAATAAACTGAGATCTCTTGATAAGAATCATTACCAACACATTTCAGAGCAAGTGGAAAAGGCGAAAGGAGAACTAGAAGAACCACAAAAATTTCTCTTGGCTGGCAATGGGGTTTCAAATGATTATGGGTCTTTGAGGAAGGTTACATTCCTTGTGAAGGGCAAAGAAGATGTTCTATCAACAAAGAGCCAAGAGTGAGTATTTAAAGAAAGTGACAAGTGTATCAAGCAAAGCCGACCATAGGGTGGTCAAGGTGGTTGCCGTCGCATAAGGCCCCACCTCTGGCCTAGCCCATTTTTTTAAAATATTTTTTAAAGTAAATGTTAGCAAAATATATTCATTCACCAAAAAAATAAATTAATTAAAAAGGTAGGACCCATTTTTTAATAATTATTTATATATTTTTAAGTAAATGCTCACAAAATAATGTTAGAAAAATATTAAAAATATATAATTATAAATTCTAAAATATTATGAATTTTTTTATAAAAATGTCAAAAAAAACATGCATGTAGTAGTCGAGCAAACATTTTCTTTCTCTTTAAAGCCTTTTCTTATTTCTATCTCTCTAAACCTTAAAATCCCTAAACATAAATTTAATTTCTGTGTTCTATTAATGAAATTATTTTTATAGTACCAATTTTATTACTTTTTATATGAATAAAAAGGGTTTTTTTTTTTTTTTTTACATCAGACCTTTTGAAATCTAGGATTGGCCCTAACGCAAGGAGACATCATACACCACACAACATAAACATATCATAACCAATGTAAATGCACGGCGTCTACAAATCGAAAAACAAAAATCTACTTGCTATATATAGGCTTGGTTCAAAAATCAAATCAATTTGGTTCATAATTAAACCAAACAAATTTTGATTCGTAACTAAATCATAGTGGATCCAACTCGCCTACAAGAGCAGTGACCCACTAACGCTTCTAGCTTAACAAATATTTTTCATATTTGTCCTTTGTCTGATCCTACTAGAGTTAATCTCTCTTAATCTAAGAATCCTATTTTTAAATTTATTTTATATCTTTTGGATATACTCGTAGTACGTGTAACTTAATATGTTTCCGATTATGTTGATCATTCATTCTTGACCATCAATTATGAACAAATCATGAGTGACATCTAACAGTACATCATGATCCTCAATTAACCAAAAAATTATAGTTGATCCTAGAATAAATTTTGAACATTTCAGTAGTTATAGTTATTAGTGTGTTTGTTCATTTCACGCATCTTATACTTACTTGATTCAAGACATGGTCTATGTGTTATTCCCCACTAGATTGACTACATTACACCTAGCTCAAGTAATAGTTCATTGTCCTATGGATTCTAGTTACTCAAAACATATGTCCAAAAATACCATTTTCTTACATTTACTTTGGTCAAAGATTTATGAGTAATAATTCTGATAAGAGATCATAGAGTATATGCCTCCTTATTATAAGGAGTGGTTAATCATTTGTAGGTTATTCAAATATTTTCAAACATATAACTTATACCCAATTATCCCAGACCTACACCTTTTAGGAGATATTTTGCTAAGATGTCAAAGTATAAGCCTTCATGATCAAGATGACTTGAATACCTCAAGTCTAAGGAAACTTGGACTTGAGCTGTAATGAGAATTTCATTAACATATAAAGAACCATAGGCAATCTCATAGCAAGTCATATCCGATGAACTAATTACCATAACTAGCATCCACATGTTAACTCTCAACATTCCAAAGTTTTCAGCCAGCGAGGATTGACTGCTTGGATAAACTAAAGAGTATAACATGTGCTAATCTCACATAATTAATAATATCCCGTCTCCTCAATTCATCGACTATAAAAGATTTTAATATGTACAAAATTATACACGATGAGATACCTACTAATTATGATTCAATCATAATTTTTCTCATATTATGCATTGTATTATAGACTTTACTAATTGAGTTTAAAACCAAATCACATACATATAAAATGTACACTCAAATAGTAAATTTTATTTATTAAATAAATAATACAATGTCTTAGGTAATTTCTTGTAAGATACCTCTCAAATATAACAGAAGACTAGTATAAAATGTTGGTGCAGGGAGCACCAGACGATCGAACCTGTATTTTGATAATGGCAAAGGGGTTCAAAGTTAAGCTGTCTTTTGATCTAACAAGTGTGACTAAGTGTGTAGGAAAGTCCTAAGTGATCTTAGGCAAAAGAAAGTCCTAGCTGCGGTTAGGTAGGTGGAAAGTCCTAACTGCGATTAGGCAAGTGGAAAGTCCTAGTTGTGGTTAAGCAACGAAGCCCTGGTCCGGGGGACTGGGCGAAGTCTTGACGGGTCAAGAATTTTTGGAGAAATCCTAGAGTCGAGAACTCTAGGTGAAAATCCTAGAGGTCAAGGACACTAGGTGGAAGATTGGACGGGTCATGGATCGGACGTTCAACATGAAGTGCTGAAGTCTCAGACTCTGAGCAAAAGTTCAGATGATCTGGAGGACCCATATAGCAAAAGGTAATTTCTCCTGAGCGAAGTAGGTGAGAATGTGTTCCCTGAAGAGGGAACAGTTGGTGTCGGCCCGACCTAGAGTTTCAATGAAACTTAAAGTTAGGACCGGACAGTCTGAAAGTTGTCAAAACTTGTCATTATTTAAATCTTATTTGCCTAGACTAACCTTGTTTTGTAGAAAATAAAAGTGCAGAAAATGGTGGTCTGGGCACCCAAAGTTGCACCAGGCGCCCAAACGACCAAAAATCAATATTCACAGCGAGTTGGAGCATGATGATTGGCGGGCCTACATCACGTTCTAGGCGCTCGGGGGTGGTCCAGGTGCCTGGAGGTGGATAACTTTTGCAGATCGAGTTTCAATGAGAGTACGCCACGTCAGCCCTTTGGGAGCGCTCGGGGAGGTTCCAAGTGCCTGAAGTGGGCTATAAAAGGAGAATTCGACCAATGATGTGCGTAGATTATATACACTTTTATGCATGCTTTGACGCACATCTACTTATATTTCATTAACATAATCTATATTTATTACACCCTATTTCATTGTAATGTCATACTTCCATTATATTTTGTTCGGAGATCTGCTCTTTGCTTGTTTTGATTTATAGGACGCTATTTGGAGGAAAAATGGAGCTAAAATGCACACGGGAGCAACTCCGGAAGAATTCATGCTTGGGTCGTGTATGCCACATGGCAGTGTGGCCATATCATGCCTTGGCCGTGCCAAATGGCACGGCTGTGCTCCAGCACCAGATGTAAAGAAGGCCACGGTCGTGTGTCCCACACGGACGTGCTAAGCTTCCCGTGGCCAAGCAACACACGGCCGTGCCAAATGGCACGACCGTGCCAAGTTTCCAGAGGAGATAAAGGTCACGGTTGTGTAAATCCACACGGCCGTGTGGCCTCTACATAGAAGAAAAGGGCCACGGCCGTGTGAGCCACACGGCCATGTGACTCAACTAGATAAGAAGCCGTGTGAGGCCGTGTGGATCCCACACGGCCGTGTGACGAAGAACACGAGCCGTGCCACGTCAAAACAGAGCTGTGCTGAATTCTGGGCAGACTGCAGACCGTTCGTAAAACAACCATAACTTTGCGATTGGTTGGAGTTTTTAGATGATCTTTACGCCTAAACGTAGCTGACTTCAAGATCTAAAACTTTGATTCAGGTCCAACAGATAGAGAGACTTGTCTTCCCGTGCTAAATGGCACGACCGTGCTAAATGGCACGGCCGTGCCTCCCAACCTTGGGTTCAACTGGACCTCCGCCCAAACTACAGACCAAACTTTGAACCGCCATAACTTTTGGCTCGGTTGGAGCCAGGGTTTGATCCAAGTATCAGATTGAAGATAATTTCAACAGCTACAACTTTAGTTCAGGGTGAATTATGAGAAAACATGGTCTAATGGGTGAAAAACCCAGTTTACCGGACCCCTTTATTCCTGATTTTCCTGGGCAGTTTGGAGGAGGTATAAAAGGGTCAAGATCCCCATTCTTTGGGGAGATCTGAGATCTTGGATCTGGGACTTCGTCCCTCTCCTTGGGGGAAGGGTTCTCCTCTTAGGGGGAAACCCTAGAGCTTCATTCTCCATCATCCATTGAAGATCCGTCCATCTCCGGAGCAAGGAGGCATCCCCAAGACATCGGAATCATCGACAAGCATCTATTCTCCCCCCTCTTCTTGAATCTAGGTTGTAAGTATGCTTTTCTTTATGTTTTGGGTCTGTTCTTCCTTTGCAATGGAGTAAATCTCTAGATCTAGGATGTAGGAGTATTTGTGATGTGATGAATGATGTAAAACTATGTAGATTTTTGCCATGATTCTATTCAATGACTTGTTGATGCATTGTTCTTGTTTGATGTAATATGATTGTATGCAAACTCTTGTGGATTTACCAATTTCCTATTTCTATGATTTTGTCCTTTTTGTATCTATTTGATCTAGTGTGGATTGTTGTGATTAGGACCTAATTACCATGCTTGATTGAATGTTTGGATATCTTGTGGATCTTGTAGAGGTAATTCCTCATCCGATTTTTCGAGGGATCTTCGTGACAGGAACATGCCCGTGTAAGGATGTTTGAGGGAGGATGTTGAAGGTGAAATAGGGTCATTCAAGGGGGTAGGATAGATTTATGCATTAATCTTTATACCTAGATGCGTTTGATGAGAGATGAATTCTTATGTTGATTATCCGAGGGACGCACATGACAGGCAAGCCCGTGTAAGGACAGCATAGGTTCATCCCTATTTGATCACATTTAGGTATAGATTTCAGTCCTAAGCCGGTTATCTATTGCAAGAGAGAACTGGCAACCTTCTACAAATGATGAACAATTGAGGAATAAAATTTGGTAGATCATTTACATTGAATAACATCAAAAAGAAACCGAAATCCTAGTATCTATTCCCCTCCATTCACTACGCTCATTCTCTCCCTCTTTACTCTCTTTCTTTTCTCTTCTATTTCTTATCCTAACATTTGTAAACCACTTTTCGATTGTCTAGATAATTCGTCGTGCGAAGTTAACTAATCAACAGTCCCTGTAGATACGATAATCTTTTATATTACTGACGACGTAACCGTATACTTGCGGTGACGTAACAACCAACACCTCAAAAATAACATTCTAAGCATCTTCCACTTTTGCGCACTACTCAGAAAATGCCTCCACAACACCATAACGCTACTTCGACAATCTAAGACTCACGACTTTAGATTTTTACAAGTTGTTGGTATAGTTTTGTTTACAATTTTATAATTGTAGTTCTTATACATAGTATTTGTAATCTTTCTTCAATCTACTAGTGGATTGTGTTGGATCGTGAAGTTTTGCTAGAGGGGGGGGGGGGTGAATAGCGATTATGAACGATTATAAAAATTTCGACAAGAGTAAGCGCAGCGGAAAAGACGAAATTAAAACAATGCTAACACAATAACTAATTTTACTTGGTTCGAAGCCTTTGGCGACTCCTACTCCAAGGTCCGCACATGAGGGTGCTTTCGTTGGGCAATTCACTAACAATTCGAATAATCATTTTACAATTGAAAGTACAGTTGCTAATGAAAAGTAAAGCAGTACCGATAGAGGAAGAAATCAAAAAGAAAAGAGCGCGTTGTCGGAGCTTTGCGGCGTCGTCGGAGCACAGAAGAGCAGATCGTCAATTCAGAGTTGTTGTTGAAGCTCTACCTCTGCCCCTTCTTTTAGATGAAGCTCAGGGTGCCCCAGATCCCTTCCGGGCGCCCTGGTGGGACGTGGCAGGTCCAACCAGTGAGCTCCACGTGGCGACGACGTGTTTGGATGAAATTTGCCTCCCGGGCGCCCGGACCTCCTTTCTCCAGAAGACTTCTTTTCCTGCAAGACAAGATTAGTCCGAGGCAAATATATAATTTATAACCTGCAAAACAGAGTGTTAGTTCAGTTTATAGTTTGACAGAAATAGTATGACTTAGATTCCGTCTTTCCTAGACCAGAATCTAGTCACGATCTCGACTTAGATATCTGAAATGGATCTAAGCCGGATGGACACCTAATGTTCCCTTCCCGGGAACGCGTCCTCACAGTCACTCCCTTCCAGTGACTTACCTTTACTCACCTGCCAGACGTCCAGTCAGCCCTTCGACCCATCTGGACTTCTCGCCAAGCGTCCGGTCAGCCCGTCGACCCGCTTGGACTTCTCGTCAGCTATCCTGTCAGTCCCTCGACCTAGCTGGACTTCTCGCCAAGCGTCCGGTCAGCCCGTCGACCCGCTTGGACTTCGTGCCAAACATCCGGTCAGTCCGTCAACCTGTCTGGGCTTATCCTGCACACTCGGTCAGAGTGTTAGATCACGACAAACCTAACTTAACTCGATTTGTCATTCATCAAAACATGAGTTAGACTGTTAGTGCTAACCGCACCAACAATCTCCTCCTTTTTGATGGAATGACAACCTGATTAAGTTAGTAAAAAATATGCAAGTAAAAAGTTTAAACATTTTGTTCTAGCATGAGGTTTAAGTTAGTTTTTAACTTTGACATTTTGTTTTTCTAACTTAACCACCTATCCCTCCCCCTTTGGCATTCATCAAACAAGGACATAATTTAAACATTTAAAAATATAGAATACATAAAAAATGTAAGGAATGATGTCTAGTTAACTTGGGGGAGTTTAAATTTTTGAAGACTTGTTTAAATTATTAGCTTTAGATTTTGGAAAATGGCTAAGTTTTATAAGAGTAGCCAATTTTTTAGGGATCATTTTTGCAAAATTAATTTAATTTTCGAAAATGACTTCTTTGCAAACTTAAAGAGAATTTTCTAATCAGAAATTTGAAAAGCTAATAAATGTATAAGTTTCAAATTTTAGGCTTAAGTTAAAATTTCAAAATATGTTTCAATTTTGAAGTATTTTTCAAACATAAATTTTGAAAATCAAAATTTTAAGGCTAAGTTTTCAAAACTAGATTTTTCAAACAACATTTTTCAAACTTGAAAAAGTTTTCAAAGCTGAGTTTTAAAAGATATTTACTTTGCAAAACTGATTGAAACTAAGTTTACAAAAAAATCTTAGTTTATAAAATCTAATTGAAGAATTTAGTTTTATAAAAGCTAGTTTTTTTTTTAAAATTATTTGAAACATACGATTTCAAAAACTAAGCTTGAAAACTTTTCTTTTCAAGACTGATTAAGTTTGTAAAATCTTTAAATTTGAAACCAAAATTCAATTTGAATAAAAAAAAATATTAGAAAAGATATTATGTTTAAGGTGGAGAAAATAATTTTGGTGTTAAGTGTTGATTTAATCCTCCCCCTACACTTGACATCTAAAATAGTTGTCTAACCAATTAGGTACTTACTGACTATCAGAAGATAACAGCTTTCACTTGGTTAGTCAAGTTAAGTTCATTGTAATCAGTTAGCGGTTGACTTAACTGAGTAACTTATAGCTTGATCAATGTATGTTTTGTATTTAACGCCCAGACTTATATCGATGCACTGACATAAGCATCTTAAGTCCAGGCAATTGGCCTATACATCTCACCCCTTTCTATATTTGTCAATCACAGGCAAGGTAATCCTAGGGTGTTGGTGAGATGCTCAAATACTAGTCCTGGGGGAACATGATTTCTAAAGGGATTTTTCTAGTCTAAGGCTAAAGTTGTTTTGAAATTCTAAAAGTAGGAAGGTTTTGAAAAAATAAAACAATTTTAACCTAGAATTTAAAACAGTTTTGAATTTTGAAAATCCTAGTCTATTAAATTAGAGTATAACCAATCAGATCTGAAAATGAAGATCAATAGAACAATATGTACTACAAAAGCTGTAATACTGTCATAACAGTGCTATGTAATAATCACGACTACTGAGACGACGACGGAGGTGGTCCGGAACCCAACGACCGAAGCAGTGCCAATATCTCAGTGTGATGAGTCCGGTCGTCCTCTCGTAGGTCTCGTCATAGGTCGGAGATCTCCTGCCGCACATCTCGCCATAAATCGGAGACCTCCTGCCGCACCTCTCGTCGGAGATCGGAGACCTCTCGTCGTATGTCTCGGTGAAACTCGGAGGACTCCTGCTGGAGGCTCTACATAGTGCTCTCTAGTCCGGATACTCGATCGGCTAGAGTGCGAGGAGCGGGACGTGGGGCTCGAGCTGGCGCTGGGGCAGGAGCGGCCTCATCAGGAAACAGTGCGAGAAAAAACTCATCTGCCTCCTCCTGCTGTGCATCCGAGTCAGGCTGGTGTTGTGCCCCCCTCTGCCAAGTCATGATACCCTCACCATCTATATGAATACTAGCTAGGGAAAAGTTCCTAGCTCCTATAATGTCAAACTCGGTCATATAGCGGATGTCACCTCTGGTGACATCAATGTCCAAATAGGACATATATGCTGTCAGAATGTGATAGTAGGGCATATGAACTCGCCCACTCGTCACGTATCCGGCCGAGTAAATAATGGTGGAAAAGATATGTAGGCTAATGTCAATATCTAGCCTATGACACAGGGCATAGAGGAGAAAAGAATGGAATGGGCGCATCATCGCGATGTTGCGAGTGCTCAGTGGTAGGATGCAAAAGACTAAGACCCTATAAAGGGAGTAGTCCTAGACTCGAAGGGTAACTGACCTAAACTGGGTCACTGTGGGTACTCGCTCGCCCCCAAAAAAATATGAATAAATCGTATCAAGAGTAATATGCGAGTAGGGATCTCCAAAGGGTAGCTCCCTGGGAGGATAGCACTGAAAGGGACAGGTAGACTCCCGTAACTCCAAAAAGTCACGGATGGTAGTAGGGGACAACGTGATATCAGTCCCAGCTGTCCTAATAGTATAGGTAAAGTCGTCTACTTTTACTAGGTTGTTATAAAATTCGGCACACAAACTTATGTTTATTGGGCTAGTACATTCAACAAGGTTCTGCAACCTATAGTGGTTTATAGCCTCTATAGTTGGAACGCAAGAGCGTAAAAAGAACGCTTTATCTATACATTTGGTCCTAATGGCCATGTAAATGGTCGGCTCAAACTTAATCCTAAGCTCATCAGTGGGAAACCTAGGGTCAACACTGGGGGTAGAGGGTCCAGCACCAGATTTAGAACGTTTCCTAAATTATAAAACAAAATTATACTAATTAAAGAAAACAAACATGCAACAAAAACTTTAGACAGAAGAAAAGAATTTTTACCGAGGAGTCATTGCTAAAATATTTTTAGAACTGACGACCTCGGTTGATTCGCGACAGCAACCATAGAACGAAAAAAAATTTACTTTTGAATGCTTTCGTAGTAAAGCTTGGAAGAAGCTTGAACGAAAGCTTGGAAGAGGAGGTGCAAGGGTAGGGGGCGCCCTTGCCCCCCTATATATAGGGGAGTTCGGGCGCCCGGACCTATCCCGGGCGCCCGGGGTCAAGTGGGGCGGGGCGCTCGGATCCCCTCCGGGCGCCCCGGGTCCGTATACCAAGGGCGCCCGCCCATGGTTTTTGACTCCGATATTGATTTTTTTTTAAATAGAAGTTTGAGAGTTAGAAAAAAAAAATGTAATTTTAATTTTTTAGGATAATTTTTAAGTAGAAAATTTAGTTTTAAAAAAAAACTTAAGTTTTAATTTTTCAAAATAATTTTTAAAGGAAAAGTTTTAAGATAAATTTTTAAGTTTCTTAAAAAAAATAAGTTTTAATAAATTTTTAAAATTAATTTTTTAAGTTAAAAAAAATACGTTTTATTTTTAAAATAATTTTTAAGAGAAAAAGTTTAAAATAAATTCTTAAGTTTTTTTTAAAATTTAAGTTTTAATAAATTTTAAAATGAATTTTTTAAGTTAGAAAAATTAAGTTTAATTTTCAAAATAATTTTTAAAGAAAAAGTTTTAAAATAAATTTTTAAGTTTTAAACAATTTAAGTTTTAATAAATTTTTAAGATGAATTTTTAAGTTAAAAAATTAAGTTTAATTTTTAAAATAATTTTTAAGAGAAAAAGTTTTAATAAATTTTTAAAATGAATTTTTAAGTTAAAAAATTAAGTTTAATTTTTAAAATAATTTTTAAGAGAAAAAGTTTTTTTAAATAAATTTTTAAGTTTTAATAAATTTTTAAAATGAATTTTTAAGTTAAAAAAATTAAGTTTAATTTTTAAAATAACCTTTTTTTTTAAAAAAAAATAAGTTTAAAAAAAATTAAAAAATTTATGATTAATTTTAATTTAAATTTAATTTAATATTAATTTTAATTTAACTTAATTTAATTTAATTTTAATTTTAATTTAATTTAATTTTAATTTTAGTTTAATTTAATTTTAATTTTAATTTTAATTTTAATGTCCTTAGTTATCTCACCCGATCTATATTTTCAATCAGGGAATCCTATAATTTTGTGAGATGACTTAGATTCAATGTTAGAATTTGTTTTTAACTTGTGTTAGATTCAGGTTTAGCTTTGGGTTCAACAAATAGGCGTTCTCTGGATAAACTTCTGGGCTATGGTAAGTCACTCGGACATCATTAAAGTAACCATGCCTTCGAGGTTTTCCAAGTAATCCTATCCACTGGACTTAGTACAAAACCTTGGTCTAACTGGTTAGGATCCATAAATGGTAGCTTCGGTCAGTTCCACTTAGCCAAATGCACTAGGTCGAAGACATATCTTCTTAGACATGCATAGACTAAGCTTCCCTAACGTACTATCATCCAAAATTTCACCAGTACCATTTTTCAAGTTAAACTTGAACCCTTTTTAACTAATCCTAATTACCCTGTCGGGTAGGTTGGTTAGGGTTACCCTGCCGGGTAGGTTAGTTTTGGAGATGCCAGCTATTCTGGAGCCTCCCCTGAATTAATGACCATTAATTTAATTTTTAGTTTTCGGTTTATGTCTATTTCTTTTATAATTATATTTTACTTGGTGATAGTTTACATTTTGTTAAGTTTTAATATGTTTAGATTTTAAATTTTTTTGTTCAAGTTTGTATTCTGGTTTTTTATTTGGTTTATTTAACTTTATGTAATATATTTTATCTTTAGGGATATAATATTGGTTGGGTCCTATTTGCGTGGTCAAACATGCTTTCGGAACCCAGGCCTTATTCGTTGATTTGTATTGTGTTATTAATGATTTAAATATTTTATTTGAGTTCGACTTATATCCGAGTCCGGTTTTATTATAACATGTTTTTTGATTGTTTAGTATTAAGTCTAAATTTTTTTATCTGGTAGTAAATTTTTCTAACATAATTTTTAAATTATTAGTTTCTAATTTTAACGATGAATTCTCCTCCTCAAGTGTTAGATTTTGAGTTGGTTTATTATTTACAACTTGTTCCTTGAGGATTTGATTTTTCTCGAGGAGCAATTTGTTTTCATTTTCTAATTTAACTAATTTATTATTTAAGCACGAAATAATTTTAAAAAAAATTCAATTTAAGTTTAGGAATACCTCTTCGGAACCTTCGGAAACGAGTACGGACTCGTGGCTCGATTCGGGTTCGGACCCGTCTTCCGATTCATCTTCTGACTCTGCTTCGCGGGCCATCATCGCGAGGTGGCTCTGGTGCTTCTGATCTTCTGCTTCCGATTCTTCTGAGGAGGAGTCGTCCCACGTCGCTTTGAGGGCCTTCTTCTTGGTCGGCTTCGGTTTGTCGATCTTCAATCTCGGGCACTCATTCTTGTAGTGACCCTTCTTGTTACATCCAAAGCACGTCACGCTCCTCGATTCGGTTGGAGAATTGATCTTTTGAAGGTCCTTCTTGCTGAAGCTTCTTTTCCTCCTGGTGAACATCTTCCTTACCAGGTTCACCAGGTGTTCTTCATCTTCAGAGTTCTGGTCAGAATCTTCTTCCGGTTCAGACTTGTTCTTCTTTTCTTTTGAGGAACCTGCAAATAAAGCTACACCTTTCTCGACCCCGGCGTTAGTTTGATCATACAGTTCTAATTCACAGAAAAGCTCATCTAATTTTAATTTAGATAAATTTTTTGAGATCTTGTAGGCATCTATGATAGATGCCCACAAGCTGTTGTGTGGAAAAGCGTTTAGGGCATACCTTATTAAGTCCCGGTTCTCCATTTGGTGCCCTATTGCGTGGAGTCCGTTGAGAATGTCTTTGATTCTTGCATGGAGTTGGCTGGCCGTTTCTCCTTCCTGCATTTTTATGTTAAAAATTCTATTTAAGAGCAAGTCTCGTTTTATTACCTTAGCGTTGCTCGTTCCTTCGTGCAGCTCAATCAGTTTGTCCCACAGCTCTTTAGCGTTCTTATATGGTCCGACCCGGTTCAGTTCTTCTCTAGTCAATCTGCACTGTAAGGTGTTGATTGTCTTGTTCTCTGTTGATGCCTTCTTCTTTAGATCTGTTGTCCAATCTTCTGGATCTAATAGGTTCCCGGAACTGTCTACTGGTATTTTGTAGGGTCTTGTGACGCTTAGCCACTGGTCGAAGTCTGTCTTGAGATACACTTCCATTCGCTTCTTCCAGTATGGGAAATCATCCCTGTTGAAGAGGGGAGGTCGCACTGTGCTGAAGCCCTTGATCTGCGTCATTTTTAATCTGCACACAAAAAAATTATAGAGAGGTTCCAAGACTTGGTCTTGGATTAGTAGTGCGGGAAGAATTAAATAAAAATAACTAAATTGGTGTTGCACCAATTTAGTTTTAATTATGACGGAAAAAAAAATTTCCAAAAGGGTGATACTACCATTTTGGATCTTTACGAAAAACTGAAATCCGAAAAAAATGAAAAGCAAATCGCCCCCTTGTCTGATTGGTGGTTGCACCAAATCAGAGCGGTACCTGCTCTGATACCACTTGTTGGATCGTGAAGTTTCGCTAGAGGGGGGTGAATAGCGATTATGAACGATTATAAAAATTTCGATAAGAGTAAGCGCAGCGGAAAAGACGAAATTAAAACAATGCTAACACAATAACCAATTTTACTTGGTTCGGAGCCTTTGGCGACTCCTACTCCAAGGCTCGCACACGAGGGTGCTTTCATTGGGCAATTCACTAGCAATTCGAATAATCATTTTACAATTGAAAGTACAGTCGCTAATGAAAAGTAAAGCAGTACCGACAGAGAAAGAAATCAAAAAGAAAAGAGTGCGTTGTCGGAGCTTTGCGGCTTCGTCGGAGCACAAAAGAGCAGATCGTCAATTCAGAGTTGTTGTTGAAGCTCTACCGCTGCTCCTTCTTTTATATGAAGCTCAGGGTGCCCCGGATCCCTTCCGGGCGCCCTGGTGGGACGTGGCAGGTCCAACTAGTGAGCTCCACGTGGCGACGACGTGTTTGGATGAAATTTGCCTCCCGGGCTCCCAGACCTCCTTTCTCCAGAAGACTTCTTCTCCTGCAAGACAAGATTAGTCCGAGGCAAATATATAATTTATAACCTGCAAAACAGAGTGTTAGTTCAGTTTATAGTTTGACAGAAATAGTATGACTTAGATTCTGTCTTTCCGAGACCGGAATCTAGTCACGATCTCGACTTAGATATCCGAAATGGATCTAAGCCGGATCGACGCCTAATGTTCCCTTCTCGGGAACGCGTTCTCACAGTCACTCCCTTCCAGTGACTTACCTTTACTCACCTGCCAGGCGTCCGGTCAGCCCTTCGACCCGTCTGGACTTCTCACCAAGCGTCCGGTCAGCCTGTCGACCCGCTTGGACTTCTTGCCAGCTATCCGATCAGCCCATCGACCTAGCTGGACTTCTCGCCAAGCGTCCGGTCAGCCCGTTGACCCGCTTGGACTTCGTGCCAAACATCCAGTCAGCCCGTCGACCTGTCTAGACTTATCCTGCACACTCGGTCAGAGTGTTAGATCACGACAAACCTAACTTAACCCAATTTATCATTCATCAAAACCTGAGTTATACCGTTAGTGTTAACCACACCAATAGATTGTCCATCGAAAGCATTCTCATGTGCGGGTCTTAGAGTAAGAGTCGTCACTGGCTTCAAACCAAGTATATCAAAGTGTTAGTGATTGCTTGTCTTTCTTTCTGTTTTTATTCCATTGCTTATCTCTTGAAAGTTTTTAAACGAACATGAAAGCCACGAGCGATATTCACTCCCCCCCCTGTCATAACGATCCTGCATAAAAGAATTGATTCTAAATGCTCTAGTCAAGGTTGCTCATAAAGACTTATTCTGGACACCTGGACTCAATCTCATCCGATCCAAATCAGTCATGGTTTATCCAAATCAATCATATTTTGGTCTAAGTGCTTGGAACCTTTCTAGGGCACTCGGACTTATCCGGGGTGCCCGAACCTATTTTGGGCACCCGAACTTGTCTAGGGCGCCTAACATTCGGGGCGCCTGGAACTGTCTAGGGCTTTAGGACCTTAGGGGTGCCCGGACCTCTGGGGCGTTTGGACCTATCTAGAGCACCTAGAGCAATCCAAGTTGCTTGGAATCAAGTCCAGTTCACTTTGGACTTGATATGGATGCATTAGGTTTGTGTTTGCATATCCCCTAGTTTTGCTTCCAACTCTAGGTTCCTATAAGATAAGCATACAAACAAGCAACATAGCATAATTATGTAAGTCTATCTAACCTAGTAGACTAACTTTTTGTTTGGAGTTCACTCCTTTAGGAATTTCCTTTGCCAAGTATCCGATCACCTGGATCTACTTAGACTTTTACCTAACATCTGGTTCTCACTAACCTTCTAGGTTTTTCCTTTGCTAATCATCTGGTCACCCTTGATTTGATTAGACTTTTGCATAACATCCTATTCTCACTAATCTACTAGGTCTTGCCCTTGTTAGTCATCCAATAACCCTTGACTTGATTAGACTTTTGTCTAACATTAGGTTCTTTTTAATCTACTAGGTCTTTCTTGCTAGTCATCCAATCAACCTTGACTTGACTAGACTTCTCTTTGCTAGTCACCTAATCAATCTTGCTGACTAGACTTCTTACTTTCAAACATCATGTCCTGTTTGGATAACCCTTGGTCAAATCTGACCAGACATTGGTATATTGTCAAATGTCAAAATCCTAGAGGCTAATTGTACGAACACAACCCACTTAGACTTCACGTTCCATGCTAAGTTTTCTGTTATGCATGATCCACTTGAACTTTTTTTTACCAAATATTTGATTTTTTATGACTCACTTGGACTTTGCTCTTGTTATTCTCTTTTGCTAAATGTCTAATCCTTCATCATCCACTTGGACTTTACTCTTGCCTATTCATTGTTGGACTTTGAACTATTAAGTATTCGATCAATCATGATCTATTTAAACTTCTTCACTGTCAAGTAGCAGGTCAACTTTAACCTGCTTGATTTTTCACTCAACCATCATTATCCAAGTCAATTAGTTAACTTGGTCACCTTGACCACCACCGATCTTCATTCTAACAAACTCTAATCAATAAATATATTAATCAAATATTAAAACTCAATTCCAGTCAACTTGAACTTGGTCAACCGAGCTTAGTCAACTTTGTTCAGAAGTTAATAGCACCAATAATAATTTTAACTAAAATTATTTGAATATGTATTAGTTATTTTTTAAGGTCAAATTATAAAATTTTAAATTTTATAGATAAAATGATAATTCAAATTCTCTTGGCACTAACTCCTTTTCATCACCACAAACTCTAAACCTTAAATTTCATTGCTTTCTACACCCAACATCTCTCAGGCAAGCGATTTCATTGTGATTGTCGTTTACCACCATCTTTATTGAATAGTCATTGTTTATTATAATTCATATATCTAGTTCTTCAAATCAATTAATTATGGAGGTACTTGACTTAGTCTTAAGAAAATTTTCCATTGATCATCAAAATAAATCAAAAAATACTTACAGAGACTCATCCAAGTGACTAACATTCTTAGAATTATTGTCCCACATTGTTGTTGCTCTATTATCATCTCCCATTAGCCATTAAAATCGATACTTGTGGTTATCATATATGCTCATCATTCAATAAAAATTCATACAATTTCTCATAAATAAATTTCAAGATTACCATTGTTGTCATGAGTTAGATGAAACACTAGCTCTCCAGTTCTTTTCGATAATATATAGACCATGAAACAAAAATTAGGAACACTTCAAAACTCATACTACCAAGACTAATTCATTGAAATTTAACTTAAAACTCAAACTCTCTTCTTCGACTAAACCACTTTGAGTTTACGAGGATATTAAAATGATTTATCCTATAAGATTATGTGGTAACAATAATATAATTTTTTTTTGGTGGAGTTTACAAGTTTTGGTTAAATTATATAAAAGTAATAAATCCAGTTAATTTAGTTGACTAGGACGTGACTAATCTGAGGCTATGGAAAAATAGACGGCTAAGAAATTTATCATTATGTGGTTAAATTATGTAAAAATGATAATCTCAGCACGATGAGCCCAGAAATTTAACATCTTTTAATTATGTCTTTCATTTAAGAGAAATTTTTTTACAAATATATAATAACAAGAATTTGATAGTAAATATTTAGGTGAAAATGTGAATGTCTTTTCGTGACACCGTGACCTTGAAGACGTGGTTAAATTATATAAGCACTATATGCTCATGGTGGTTAGATTATATTTTAAATGAAAAACTAATAAATAGAGAGAATACTTAATAAAAAGATTCGAAAGCACCGACTGACATGTGTCCTTTTCCACAATTCGAGAAATCAGCGAAAGCGACGCAAATGGCCGGAGAACTCGCTTACGACCGTCAAAATTCCACGTCCCACGTTTAACACCAAATCCTCCTTCCCTCCCTCCCTCCCTCCCTCCTTTCAAATAATTAATTAATCAATTAAATAATTAATTAAATCCAAGCCCTGCTCCGCGTTGAATTATCCACTCACAATTATAAACCAACCCAATATTCTCGTGTGGTGTAAAATAGGCCGAGCAGTCGTCGACCGTGAGCTAGTCCAATCCGTCTCGGTCTAGATCGTGCTCGCCACGATCCCCTAGCTATTTTGAAATTCAAATTGAGATGGTTCCCTAATTTAATTTGTAATATATATCTCAACTTAAACCTAGTGCTCGATGATCATCCGTAACAAATTTATATGAGTTTTGATCGTAAATATATATTACCATGACTCATGTGTCAACTAACTTGTATTCGCGTCGTTGTCATGGCTCATTTGCTGCCGCCGCAAATTAGACCACAACCTTCAAATGGGTCCATAACCGACCACTTAAATTAAGCACAGAATCCTAAACGATATTGCACTGCTGCCAAAACGTTCAAACTCTTTAGTTTTCAAGCCACGTGTCCGCTTCCCACACCGCCCATCGCTCTATATGTATTTCAAGCATTTTCTCCCCTCCACCCTCCACCTGGCCTCCCCTTCCCTCGCCGGCGACATGGCAGCCTCCCGCCTTGCGCCGCCCTCCTTCGCGCCGCCGCACCGCGCAGCCCTTCCTAGATCGTCAGTGACGTCGGCGACGGCGGTTAAGTCGAGGAGGACTCCGCTCATGGTGGCAGTTACCACGCCGCAGCCGCCGCACGTTGAGAAGCGCGGGGCAGGGGGGCTGGCGCTGTCGGACGTGTGGAGAGAGATCCAGGGGGAGAATGATTGGGCAGGGATGGTGGAGCCGTTGAGCCCGCTCCTCCGCGATGAGATCGTCCGGTACGGCGAGCTGGTGGCGGCGTGCTACAGAGGCTTCGACCTCGACCCGGCCTCCGGCCGCTACCTCAACTGCAAGTACGGAAAGCGGAGCCTGCTCCGCGAGGTGGGCCTGCCCGACTCCGGATATGTCGTCACCCGCTACGTGTACGCCACCCCGAACGCAACGGGCTGTAGCAGGTGGATTGGGTACGTGGCGGTCGCTTCGGACGAAACCGTCCGCAGGCTCGGCCGCCGCGACGTTCTCGTGTCCTTCCGTGGGACGGTTACTCAGGCGGAGTGGCTCGCCAACTTCATGAGCGCGCTGGAGCCGGCGCGGCTCGACCCGAGCGAACCCCGGGCGGAGGTGCGGGTCGAGTCGGGGTTCCTAAGCCTGTACACGTCGGATATGTCCTGCTGCCGGTTCAGCGAAGGGAGCTGCCGGGAGCAGTTGCTGGCCGAGGTGGCGCGGCTTCTGGGGGAGTACAAGGAGGAGGAGGAGGTGAGCGTGACGGTGGCGGGGCACAGCATGGGGAGCGCCTTGGCGATGCTTCTAGGCTATGACCTGGTGGAGCTGGGGCTGAACCGCGGCGGAGAGGTTCCGGTGACGGTCTATTCCTACGGCGGGCCGCGGGTAGGCAACGCCGGGTTCAGGCGGCGATGCGAGAAGCTGGGGCTGAAGGTGCTCCGGGTGGTCAACGTGAACGACCCGGTGACGAAGCTGCCGGGGATGTTCCTCAACGAGGCCTCTGCGCGTAGGCTGCCATGGGGCGCCGGCGCCGGAGCTTACTACACCCATTTCGGCGTGGAGGTAGCACTGGATTTCTTCGACGTGAGAAATTACCCGATGTGCGTGCATGACATAGAAGCCTACTTGTCGCTGCTCAAGTGCCCTCGAGTGAAGAAGAAGAATAAGCAGGTCGTAAGTAGTAATAACGATGCTGACGATGGAGTTGTGGAGGTGTGGATGAAAATGGCGAGGAGGTTTTTGGAAGAAGGAAGGTTGGATGTGATCTTGTGGAGATGGCTGGAAGCGGCAATGCAAGTCAGTAACGTGGTGCAATCTCTAAAAATATAATCAGGAATATATTTAATTTCCCTTATTTTAAAAGTTTACGTACATTAATATGTACCGTCGTAAACAAATTCACAAATTCTTACAAAAACATTAATTATAATTAATTAACATGAAGCAAATTCCCCAAATGCTTGATGATGTTGTCGTCTAGAATATGAGTCAGATGGAAATCAACAGGTGACTTTGACGGATTCTATGTATGTGCGTCGGAAAAACAAATCTTCACGTAGAATCCAAAGATTTGTAGTAGGGGAATTGGTAGTACTTAAACTTTGCACACACTCAGACAAATGCACAGAGCGTTAGACCAGAAACCAAAAAATCTCTAACGTAGATCTTCCGACGTTCAAGTCAGATCCTTTTTTCTCGAAAAAGTAATGTACGATGGAAGGAAAAAGAACCGTAAAAGAGGAGTACGGATGTGTGCGTATCTGGTCAAGGAAAAGGATCTCCTTTTTTATATGACGCTGCATACTTTTAGAGTCTACCGCTGTTAGAGAATGTCAGGTGTTAGAATCTGTCGGGTGAGAGAGGATGTATGACAGCCTCCTATTGGTAGACGGAAGGTTTCACTTTCAGAGAGTGGCAGACCACTGGAATATTTCCTGACATAGGACAACTATTCTCTGACAGAAAATTATGATTTTCTAATATTATTGTCGCATAATACTTTCCGTCCCGCCAAATTCAGCTACAGACAGCTCGTTGTTATCGCTTAATTAAGAGAACTTCATTGTTTTGCATATGAAGATAGCACTTCCCTCTTCTCGAGGACTAATGATTATCGACCTAACCTTCACTTTAATTTCCAAGATGTTAATTTGCAAGAAGAACAACTTGATTTGGGGTGAAGTGTGCTCATATGAATAATCAAGTATAATTCATCTTCTCTTAGTTGAGGTCCACGTAGCTTTAAGGAGGCATCATCAAGTTGAAGGGCATAACATGTTAGATCGAAGTCCACTTAGAGAACAAGTGTGGCTTCTTTAAATGAAAAAATTAGGGAACTAGACCTCGATCAAGGGGCCAGCAATGACCTAAAACCTAAAGTGAAAATGTAAACACCAGGAAAGCAAGGTCTCAAGAGGTGTCACATATATACAACCTCACACCTAAGAACTTAAACACTATGAAGTGTCTTGAAATGAAAAGGATATAATATCTCATGTTAGGGTCCCAAGAGGTGTCCTAAATGATCAAGTCATAAGACCTTAGATCTCACAGGAAAATTTAGACCCCAAAGGCAACCTAACATATATAAAAGGGTATAATAATTCGGGGCCTAATAAGTATTCTAAAATAATAATAATAATAATAATAATAATAATAATAATAAGTCGGGGTGGCAATTCGGTTCGGGTTCGGGTTGACAGGTTCGGGTTGGCAGGTTGGCGGGTTGGCAAATGACAACCTGAACCCGACCTGATTATTAATTCGGGTCAAAATATTCAACCTGAACCTGATCTGTTTATTTGCACTTGACCCGAACCCGACCCGTTTGACCCGTTTGACCCGTTTGACCCGTTTAACCCGTTTGACCCGTTTAACCCGTTTAACTCGTTCGACCCGTTTAACCTGTTTGACCCGTTTGACCCGAATATGACCTGAATTCATTAAATAAAATTTGTATATTTAATTAAAAATTAAAAATAACATTTATCTACACAAATTGAAAATTCATATCATAAATGATAAGTCATAGCAACATTGCAATCAATAGCATAACATATCTCTATGTTTAGGGTTTTTAACTTTTTTAAATTTGTAATTTTAGTTTAAATTTATAATTATTTATAAACAGGTTCGCGGGTTGTAATCGGGTCATTTCAGGTTGACCCGAACCTGACCTGTTTATTAATTGGGTCAAATGGGTCGACCCGATTTCGACCCGAACCCGAAACTACCCAACCCTAACCTGATTTTTTCGTGTTCGGTTCGGGTCGTGTTTTCGTGTCGGGTCAAAAATTGCCACCCCTAATAATAAGACCTCAAACTTGAGTTAAACATAAGCTAAATGAGATATTAATTATTAATTTTTTTAAATCAGTGGGTGTGCTTTTCTTCTAATGAGTGTCTTCATTTAGTTGTGATAGGTGTTTGTATTTTTCTAATAATAATAATAATAATAATAATAATAATAATAATAAATTATTATTATTTGAGCACATATGCATTTGTTTAGTTATATAAGTTTCTTCATTCAGTTGTAGTGGGAGATTTCGTTTTATTGAGCTATATTAGGTGATTTGCAATGGATTCATATCTAGTCAAAATTCATCAAATTTAAATTGACTCAAGTTGGTTTTGATATTTGATTAATATATTAGTTGGTTGTGACATAAAATAATTAAAAGTTAATCGGATATTTGATAGTCAGTCAATATGTTAGTTGTTTGAGAAAGAGTTAAGTAGGTCAATATTAATCAGATATTTGACCATGAAAAAGTTCAAGTGGATCATGGTTGACTAGATACTTGGCGGTCAGAAGTCTAACATAGAGTTGGCATGAGACGGCCGAAAGTCCAAGTGGATCATGGTTGACTGGACACTTGGCGATCGGAAGTCCAACATGAACTTGGCACGAGGCGAAAAGTCTAAGTTGTAGGAGCATTGTGTGTCAATAGAGGGGGTGAATATCAACCATCGATTTTTGTTGCATTTTTATCGTTAATTTTTTCTACAAAGTGTTAGTACACAGCGGAATAATAATAATAAAAAAGAAATAACATTCGCAGATTTACTTGACTCCCAACCCCCAGGGCGGCCAGTACATCCAAGACTTACACACTCAGCATGAGTCTACTAATGCTCTCCTTTCAAAAAAACTTTTCAAAGGTGGAGAAAATCGTCTTACAGCTTGATAATACAAGCATAAAATAAGATATGAAATGAAGTACAACTTATAATTAAAAACAAAGAAATAATAACGAGTCGATCCAGAAGTCCTGAGTGTAGTTCACCCCTCTTAGAGCTTCCTCAGTCGCAGAGTTTTGCAACGGATTTTCTTTGAGCACAGAGTAGAAGAGAAGTATGAAATTGTTGTTCTTGAACGTAGAGCTAGCCTTCAACTCCTTTTATAAAGTTGGATCATATCCTTATCTGGATCAACTCTTATCTGGATGAAGTCATATCTAGATCAAGCATTATCTTTATCCGCATCATTTGATTTATCTTTATTCTCATCCATATCATAAATTGAACCTGATATTTTTCCACATCAACTTCCATGTCAACTTCTTTGACAAGTCAACAATATGATCAACCTAACCCAGTTGGTCGACCGAATCGATTTTTTCAATCGACTGAACCAAGCCAAGTCACGTATCTCAGTCCAATCTTGAACCTGGTTAATCAAACCTGATCGTTCTATCGAATTGTTGGTTCAATTGAGCAAACTGGTTTGGGTCTGATAGAGCCGAGTCAAGTCCAGCTCACCCCAAACTTAGTCCAGTTGCATCCGATTGTATTTGTCTACTCTTTATTTTGTTTCCAACTGCAGGTTCTTGGAAAACAACTATACAAAATACAAGCAAGCAACCTAGCCTATGTTCGGACACTTTGGTAACTAGAGGGAGGGAGGATTAGCTTCAATCGCTTTGTTGATGATGATGTACAATGGATACTCGAACCAAAGACTCCATAATGCTAACACCTCCGATTTACTTAGTCTTCATCTTCTTGAGATGACTAATCCAAGGATCCATACGATCCACAATTCTCCACCATGAACACGCTCCTCAGAAATAATTCGGAGGCGGAGAAGTCTCGTACAAGCTCATAACAAGAAAATACAACAAGAAATACAAACTAGGTTACACAAGAAATCCAAAATGATTGCAACTATGAACCTTGTTTTACTTGCTCTTTTTTTGTTTTGATTTAGCATCTTGTAGACTCGGAAATGTTGGTGCAATATCCCTCAGGTCAAGGTTGACCTGGTTGACCAAGCTTGAGTCTTGATTTGAGTTTCGATGTTTGACAATACAAGACTTCGAGGATATGGACAAGTGCAGGTGCAGTTGTTCATTTGGGGAGATTGTTTGATGCAATTCCCCTCTGATCAGGGACTGATCAGGTTGGTTGAAGAAAAGTCAAGTAGGTCAAGGTTGACCAGATACTTGACTGGGAAGTCCTAAATGGGATGTTAGGCAGAAGGAAATCCTGGTGAGTGAAGCCAGGTGGAAGTCCTAGTGAGTGAAGCTAGGCAGAAGGAAGTCCTAGTGAGTGAAGGCAGGCAGATGAGAAGTCCTAGTGAGTGAAGCTAGGCAGAAGGAAATCCTGGTGAGTGAAGCCATGTGGAAGTCCTAGTGAGTGAAGCTAGGCAGAAGGAAGTCCTAGTGAGTGAAGCCAGGCAGATGAGAAGTCCCAGTGAGTGAAGCTAGGCAGAAGGAAATCCTGGTGAGTGAAGCCAGGTGGAAGTCTTAGTGAGTGAAGCTAGGCAGTTGGAAGTCTTGGTGAGTGAAGCCAGGCAGATGAGAAGTCCTGGTGAGTGAAGCCAGGCACGGGGAAAATCCAGATGGGTCAAGGTTGACCAGACATCTAGTGAAAGTCCAAGTAGGTCAAGGGATTGACCGGATACTTGGCACGAGGAGAAAAGTCCAAGTGGGTTAAATGGATTGACCAGACACTTGGTGAGGGAGTCCTAGCAGGTCAAGAGTGACCGGATGCTAGGTATGATGAACTAACGGGTCATGGATTGACCGGATGTTGGTTTGAGGGCTTGGGACTTGGTTTTGGTCAAAAACCAATGTTGAGATTGATCAGCCGATCGATTGGGAAGGTCCCCGCGACAAGCCTCGAGTGGGAAAGTCGCAGAGCGCACAGAACGTCTCTGGATCGATCGACCGATTGATCCAGAGACCCCAATCGATCAGTGGATCGATTTGGGTGGCGCGTTTTCACGCGATAAAGGCTGGATCGAACAACCGATCGATCCAGGCATTTCCTGTAAAGCACAGAGGTGCTCTGGATCGATCTACTGATCGATCCAAAGCCTCCTCGATCGATTGGGAGCAATCCAATCGATTGGGATCCGACCGTTGGCGTTGTACTTAGCTGCAGACGTTCGATTCCTACGGCATTGCTTCACCGATTCATCTCAGATCTTCACCAGCGATCACAGAGCTTCTCCACAGGGTTCTCACCGCTAGTTCTTGAAGCTCTTGGAGGTTTTTCCAAGTCAAGAGGCGGATCTACGGCAAGAGGAAGAAAGTTAGGGTTAGGGTTTTCTATATTCATTGCAAGCTTTTGCTTGTATTTGTATATCCTTTCCCTTTCTTCTTGTAGTGTGAACTTGTAGGGCTTCTCCGCCTTCGGTAGTTATCGAAAATGAGTGTTTATTAGTGGAGGTGTGTGTGATGTGTGAATCCTTGGACTAGTCACCTCCTTTGGAGGTGGATACCAAGTAAATCTACGTGTTAGCGTTGTGTGTGTTGTTTCTTGTATATTTCCGCTGCACATCTTTGAAGAAACAAGCAACGCCGACTACGAACACGCGACGAGCTATTCACCCCCTCTAGCTACATTTCAGTTCCAACAAGTGGTATCAGAGCGAGGCCGCTCTTCACCGGAATCATCGCCGGAAGGGGCAAAGCTAGAGGGTGAAGAAGTTGGAGCAAATTCATCAAAGTCAAAGAACTCAAGAAGCTCAACTTCAAGATGCAATTCCAAGATGGACTTGGATTTGACACAAGGGTGACTCCACCATACGCTTCAACAAGCTTCGATCTTTGGAAATCAAGGATCGAGAATTTCGTAATGGTGGAGATAGAGCAATGGTTTTCTCTCATAGAAGGTTTCGAAGCTCCAAAGAACTCCAAGGGAAAAGTCCTCAAGAAAAGCAAATGGAGCAAAGAGCAGATTCAAAGGAGCGAGACAAATGATAAAGTGACCAAACTTTTGGTCAACTTATTGCCTAGCCACATTTTGGCTCAAATTGGAAAATTCAAGGATGCCAAGGAGCTTTGGAGCAAGTTGGCAACTATTCATGAGATCCCCTCTACTGTACCAATCCAAGAAAAATCCAAAGAGGGTGACTCATTGGAGCAAGACCAAGAGGAGGAGAATTCCGAAGTTGAGAGATGCTCAACTTCCGTAGAAGAGGTCCAAAAATCCTCATCCTCAAAGGAGTGCAATCAAAAGAGCAAGAAAGGAGCATATTCCTTGTTTCATGCACAAGAGGATGAAGAAGAAGGTGAATCCTCCACCTCTAGGATTGAGGGGGAGCGACCTTCGGTGGCACCGGATCAAGAAGAAGGAGAAGCTTCTACATCCGGGTCAAATGGAGAAGAAGCTTTCACCTCCACAAGTCAAGCAAAATCAAATGGAGGAGTATCATCTTCGGATCAAGAGGAAGTCTCCACTTCCAAGTCAAATGGAGGAGCAAGTGCCACCCCTACACAAGAAGGTTTAAATAGTTTATTTAAAAATCAAAATCATATCATATGCTTTGAATGTAGGGAACATTGGCATTACAAGAGCAAATGCCCTAAATTGGCCAAGAAGAACGACCAAGTGACACAAAAGGACAAGGAGAAGCCCAAGGAGACCATCCCCAATACAAAGAAGAGCAAGGAGCACATTGTGTGTTTTTCTTGCAATCAAAAGGGGCATTACCGAAGTCAATGCCCTAAAGGGAAAAAGGCGGTCAAGGCTCAAGGAGGAAGCTCAACTCAAGGGGGAGCCTCCAAGGTAAAAAGGAAGGTATTGTTCATTGAGTCTATCCCCTTAAATAATGGTAAAAAGCATAATAGTACTAATTTATATCATTTCAATACTATTTACCATGAAAATAGGAGGCATGATAAAGTTAAGGAAAATCATATAACTTTTCATGCTAAAACCTCTCAACCTAGGTTTAGAAAGATAGATAGGAATTTAGGCAAGAACCCTAAGGATTCTAGGTATTTGCTTAA